>NC_048577.1:54344966-54649966 GCF_013265735.2 Oncorhynchus mykiss
AGCTTTTAATGAGCAGATCGTAAGAGTTAAACATTTAGAACTCGTGGAAGTGCCATCGTCGAGAGAAGAAAGGGGGGAAGGGGGGAAGAAGGTGGGAAAAAAGAGGAGGATGTGTCTTTGATGCTGGGAGATATCTACGGGGCAGTGCTGGGGAAACTAACAGTGTATCCAGGGATGGTCTGAGGTTCTAAAACTCAATTGATTCAAGTCTGTTTCCTTTCCTACCTACAGAAACAGTAAGAGAGGTCAAAGGAGACATAGGCAAAGAGTTCAAGAGGGAGGGAAAAGTGATAGAGAGAAAAAAGAGATTGTAGAGGGAGGTTAACTCACACAGAGAGAGGGGTGTATCAGAGAGAGACAGAGGGAGCAAATAAAAGAGAGAGAGAAAAGCGAGAGAAGCACAACACACAGAGAGATGGAAGTGTTGTGCCTCTAAGTCGGTGGAGGAAGCAGCGGGACTCTAGTGCAGCTTTGAACTTAACCCCCATTAGAATGCCTGATGGAGGTTTGAACTTAAACCCCATTAGAATGCCTGATGGAGCTTTGAACTTAACCCCCATTAGAATGCCTGATGGAGCTTTGAACTTAACCACCATTAGAATGCCTGATGGAGCTTTGAACTTAACCCCCATTAGAATGCCTGATGGAGGTTTGAACTTAACCCCCATTAGAATGCCTGATGGAGCTTTGAAGTTAACCCCCATTAGAATGCCTGATGGAGGTTTGAACTTAACCCCCATTAGAATGCCTGATGGAGGTTTGAACTTAACCCCCATTAGAATGCCTGATGGAGGTTTGATCTTAACCCCCATTAGAATGCCTGATGGAGCTTTGAACTTAACCCCCATTAGAATGCCTGATGGAGGTTTGAACTTAACCCCCATTAGAATGCCTGATGGAGCTTTGAACTTAACCCCCATTAGAATGTCTGATGGAGGTTTGAACTTAACCCCCATTAGAATGCCTGATGGAGCTTTGAACTTAACCACCATTAGAATGCCTGATGGAGGTTTGAACTTAACCCCCATTAGAATGCCTGATGGAGTTTTGATCTTAACCCCCATTAGAATGCCTGATGGAGGTTTGATCTTAACCCCCATTAGAATGGCTGATGGAGGTTTGAACTTAACCCCCATTAGAATGCCTGATGGAGCTTTGAACTTAACCCCCATTAGAATGCCTGATGGAGCTTTGAACTTAACCCCCATTAGAATGCCCGATGGAGGTTTGAACTTAACCCCCATTAGAATGCCCGATGGAGGTTTGATCTTAACCCCCATTAGAATGCCTGATGGAGTTTTGATCTTAACCCCCATTAGAATGCCTGATGGAGGTTTGAACAGAACTGTTGAAAGCAACCGGAGCATTTCTGATGTTCATTTGTTTTTGTTGTGTGTGTTTTTTCCTCCCTCTCCTTTCCTCTCCTTCTCAGGCCACTTCGAAATATTTTATAGTCACACCCGATTTAACACAGTGTTAAAGATACTTCCAGTTTTCTTTCTTGTTCCTTCTCTCTCTCTCTCTCTCTCTCTCTCTCGCTCCTCTCTCTTTCCCTTTAAGTTTCAGTGTTCCTCACTTTTTCAAAGAGAAGGGTGATCTGTATTTTCATGGTGTCGTTGGGTTCATGGTCATTAGAGAGAAAGTTTTCATGTGTGCTGAATTCCCCACATCTCTCATAATCACTATGTTGCTTTATGGTATGCAGGAACAAATCTGGAGAGAAAGAGAGATTTTATCTCTTCACATTTACTACAGCAATTTGCAGGGGTTTTGATATTTTCCTCTTGTTTCCTCTGGCACACATTGTCCAAGTGCAGATGATGAGATATGTCTGTTTAATGCGTGGCAGTGTGACAATGACGTTGTGTATTGCAGTGTTATCTGGAACAAATCACTGAGTCTCTTACACAATACTTCATTGTACTCACGTTTTCACAAATGTAGATTGTGTTACTGGCATACACAGTTGATCGTAGTGACGGAATCACAAATACATTAATGACACAGAAACACATGAAACTATTGTACCCTCACTAAAAATACTTATCGCTATGTTCTGTTATTACCACTTGTATACTTATAGCTTTAAATCAGAGCAAATAAAAAGCTACTATTCATAAAATAAATTCATAAAAATATGAACGCAACATTTTACTGAGTTACAGTTCATATAAGGAACTCAGTCAATTAAAATAAATTCATTAGGCCCTAAACTATGTATTTCACATGACTGGGAATACAGATATGCATCTGTTGGTCACATATACCTTAAAAATAAAGGTAGGGGCGTGGATCAAGAAACCAGTCAGTATCTGCTGGGACCACCATTTGTCTCATGCAGCACGACACATCTCTTTCACATAGAGTTGATCAGGCTGTTGATTGTGGCCTGTGGACTGTTGTACCACTCTTCTTCAATGGCTGTGCGAAGTTACTGGATATTGCTGGGATATCTGGTGAGTATGCAGGCCATGGAAGAACTGGGACATTTTCAGCTTCCAGGAATTGTGTACAGATCATTGTGACATGGGGCAGTGCATTATCATGCTGAAACATGAGGTGATGGAGGCGGATGAATGGCACGACAATGGTCCTCAGGATGTCATCACGGTATCTCAGTTCATTCAAATTGCCATCGACAAAATGAAACTGTGTTCTTTGTCCATAGTTTATGCCTGCCCATACCATAACCCCACCGCCACCATGGGGCACTCTGTTCATACTGTTGACATCAGCATACCACTCCCCCACACTACGCCTGTAACGGCACATTTCCTCCTCTTCGTCTGAAGAGGTGTAACAAGGATCGGACCAATACGCAGTGTGGTAAGTGTCCTTGTTTTAATAGTATAAACTGAACACGACAGAATACAAAATAACAAAGTGAAGATAAACGAACCAGTCCCGTGTGGCACAAACACTGACACAGGAAACAAACACCCACAGAACAACAGTGAAACCCAGGCTACCTAAATATGGTTCTCAATCAGGGACAACGATAAACAGCTGCCTCTGATTGAGAACCATATCAGGCCAAACACAGAAATAGGAAAAACATAGAAACACAAACAAAGACTGCCCACCCCAACTCACGCCCTGACCATACTAAATAAAGTCAAAACAAAGGAAATAAAGGTCAGAACGTGACAACGCCAGTCACGTGGTCTGTGGTTGTGAAGCCGGTTGGATGTACTGCCAAATTTTCTAAAACGACGTTGGAGGCGGCTTATGGTAGAGAAATGAACATTCAATTATGTGGCAACAGCTCTGGTCCTGCAGTCAGCATGCCAATTGCACACTCCCTCAAAACTTGAGTCATCTGGGGCATTGTGTTGTGTGACAAAACTGCACATTTTAGAGTGGCCTTTTATTGTCCCCCGCACAAGGTGCACTTGTGTAATGATCATGATGTTTAATCAGCTTCTTGATATTACACATCTGTCAGATGGCTGGATTATCTTGACAAATGTGAAATGCTCATTAACAGGGATGTAAACACATTTGTGCACAACATTTAAGAGAAATAAGCTTTTTTTGTGTATGGAACATTTCTGGGATCTTTTATTTCAGCTCATGAAACATGGGACCAACACTTTACATGTTGCGTTTATATTTTTGCTCAGTGTAGATTCATATACACTGAGTGTACATTAGGAACACCTTCCTTATATTGAGTTGCACCCCCTTCTGGTCTTAGAACAGCCTCATTTCATCAGGGCATGGACTCTACAAGGTGTCGAAAAGCATTCTACAGGGATGCTGGCCCATGTTGACTCCAATTGGCTGAATGTCCTTTGGGTGGTGGTCCGTTCTTGATACACACGGGAATCTGTTGAGCGTGAAAACCTCAGCAGTGTTGCAGTTCTTGACACACTTAAACTGGTGCACCTGGAAAATCTTTTGTCTTGTCCATTGAACCCACCCCCCCCCCTCTTCATCTACACTGATTGAAGTGGATTTAACAGGTGACATCAATAAGGGATCATATCTTTCACCTGGATTCACCTGGTCAGTCTGTCATGGAAAGAGCAGGTGTTTTGTACACTCAGTGTATATTATTATGACGATAACATGGTTGAGGATGACTGATTATTGTTGATTGAGAGTTGCGATGGTGAGGTGAGGTTAACTATGTGATGGAGTCAGGTGCTTGACTTTGGAAGGGAGGGGTCCATGTCAGGCATCCTGTAACTTCAGAGTGTCCACTATACAGGACCAGTGAGAGGGGAGAGGGTGGTTCACTCTGACCTCTAACCTCCGGGCCACTCTGACCTCTAACCTCTCAGCTCCCATCAGGTCGGTCACATCTAAAAGCCTCTGAGAGCCTTTGTCTCCCCTCTCCCCAGCCTCCGTGACAGGTTCTGGGGACACGTCTGTGCTGGGACTGGGATGGTGAGTGTGTAAACAACAGTGGTGTGTGTGTGATCTGGTGTCACATGAAAGGCTTCACCGTGGGGCTGACGGCCCGCCGTCTAAATGTTTACCCCTCAGATTGATGTATTTATGCAGGGGCGGCTTTGGCTCAAAGGGCTGTATGGCTGGAGAGGGGGGATGGGGCAGGGGAGGGGGGCTGACGTCTGGAGCCAGGGACTGTTCGAGTGTGAGTGGGGGGTCTGGGAGGGTGACAGGGGAGACAGAGGGGAGACAGCGGGGAGATGGAGGGGGAGCGCTATAGGGACAGCTGGAGAGCGATGGTGCTGATTTAGAGGCTGTAGCTTCATTCAAACCTGCCTGGAGTCTGGGCTCCTCAAGTCCTGCGGTGGTTGGATACAGGGTCAGGGTTAGTTAGGTGGTTGGATACAGGGTTAGGGTTAGTTAGGTGGTTGGATACAGGGTCAGGGTGAGTTAGGTGGTTGGATACAGGGTCAGGGTTAGTTAGGTGGTTGGATACAGGGTCAGGGTTAGTTAGGTAGTTGGATACAGGGTCAGGGTTAGTTAGGTGGTTGGATACAGGGTTAGGGTTAGTTAGGTGGTTGGATACAGGGTTAGGGTTAGTTAGGTGGTTGGATACAGAGTTAGGGTTAGTTAGGTGGTTGGATACAGAGTTAGGGTTAGTTAGGTGGTTGGATACAGGGTCAGGGTTAGTTAGGTGGTTGGATACAGGGTCAGGGTTAGTTAGGGGGTTGGATACAGGGTTAGGGTTAATTAAGTGGTTGGATACAGGGTTAGGGTTCATTAAGTGGTTGGATACAGGGTTAGGGTTAATTAAGTGGTTGGATACAGGGTTACACATCACTGATGTGAATACAGGATGTATACTAACACACGGTGGGAGACATAGTCAGATTGACATGCACACACACACTACACAGACACACACATACTACACAGACACACACACACTACACAGACACACACACACACTACACAGACACACACACACTACACAGACACATACACAGACACACACACACTACACATACACGTACACAAACACATACACATACACATACACACACACACACACACTACACATACACAAACACATACACATACACATACACATACACACACACACTACACATACACAGACACACTACACATTCACAGGCCATTACTACACACACTACACATACACAAATACACACACACACACAACACATTACACATTACACATTACACATTACACATACACAGACACACACACACTACACATACACAGATACACACACACCACACATGCACACATACACACACACAAACGTACACACAAACACACACACACACACACACACACACACACTACACATACACAGACACACACACTACACATACACGGACACACACACACACTACATATACACAGATACACACGCACACACAGGCACACTAAAAGACACACTGTCCTAGAAGGTTCATTAGCCATTTCCTAATGGAACATCATAAAACCGATGAGACAGCAGCTGTAGAAACTAAAAAGTAATGAGTAAGGTTAATATAACTGTCTTCATCATCATTTTATGAGGGTGTTCCACTTTGCTGTAGTGACTCCATGCTCCTTCTCTTTGAAGTTCAGATTATAAATGCATCCAAGAATTTTGGAGCATAATGCTTGGATTATGTCCAGTCTCCATTTCTCATGTAGGTTAGCATGAAACATCTACTGAATTGTATGTATTTCATATAGCAGCTAGAAACTCATCAATGCCATATATGTTTCTGATGTTTCTCTCTGACAGGTTGCTGTTGTAAAGTAATGGAACTAGGACCTCCAGGGTTGTACAGCCTTAATGGCTACTAAAGGGGAGGCATTATTTAGTGTCAAATTGAAACCCAGCTTTCTGTCAAATCTTGTTTGTCTTCCACCTTTTCCATAAGCAAACTGCAACTCTAGATGACACCACCAGGAGGCAGAAAAGAGCCCCCTTTGCGGTCCCTTATGGAATCTACAACATGGTTGATTTCACAATTCAACTGAAGCAAACAGTTAAGTAACAGAAAACACAGCCTACCTTCAAGGTGCTGAAACACCAATCGGAATGGGCCCAGTGGTTTACACTGATACCTGACACCTGGGGCCAGTGGTTTACACTGATATCTGATACCAGATCTTACCAGGACTAAGATCGAGTCATACTACACCGGCTCTGACGCTAATCGGATGTGGCAGGGCCTGCAAACCATTACAGACTACAAAGGGAAGAACAGCCGAGAGCTGCCCAGTGACACGAGCCTACCGGACGAGCTAAACTACTTCTATGCTTGCTTCGAGGCAAATAACACTGAAACATGCATGAGAGCACCAACTGTATCGGAAGACTGTGTGTTTACACTCTCCGCAGCCGATGTGGGTAAGACCTTTAGACAGGTCAACATTCACAAGGCCGCAGGGACAGATGGATTATCAGGACGTGTACTGTGAGCATGCGCTGACCAACTAGCAAGTCTCTTCACTGACATTTTCAACCATTCCCTGACAGAGTCTGTAAAATCAACATGTTTTAGGCAGACAACCATAGTGCCTGTGCCCAAGAACACTAAGATAACCAGCCTAAATGACTACCGACCCATAGCACTCAAGTTTGTAGCCATGAAGTCTGGTCATGGCTCACATCAACACCATCATTCCAGAAACCCTAGACCCACTCCAATTTGCATACCGCCCAAACAAATCCACAGATGATGCAGTCTCTATTGCACTCCACACTGCCCTTTCCCACCTGGACAGAAGGAACACCTATGTGAGAATGCTATTCATTGACTACAGCTCAGCGTTCAACACCATAGTGCCCTCAAAGCTCAGTTATTGGGGAACATACAGTATATGTAGAACCTTGTTGACCCTTCTTTTTCAAGACCTCTGCAATCCGCCCTGGCATGCTGTCAATTAACTTCTGGGCCACATCCTGACTGATGGAAGCCCATTCTTGCGTAATCAATGCTTAGAGTTAGTCAGAATTTGTGGGTTTTTGTTTGAGGATTGACCACAAGTTCTCAATGGGATTAAGGTCTGGGGGGTTTCTTTGTCATGGACCCAAAATATCAATGTTTTGTTCCCCGAGCCACTTAGTTATCACTTTTGCCTTATTGCAAGGTGCTCCATCATGCTGGAAAAGGCATTGTTCGTCACCAAACTGTTCCTGGATGGTTGGGAGAAGTTGCTCTCGGAGGATGTGTTGGTACCATTCTTTATTCATGGCTGTGTTCTTAGGAAAAATTGTGAGTGAGCCCACTCCCCTGACTGAGAAGCAACCCCACACATGAATGGTCTCAGGATGCTTTACTGTTGGCATGACACAGGACTGATGGTAGTGCTTACCTTGTCTTCTCCGGACAAGCCTTTTTCCGGATGCCCCAAACAATCGGAAGGGGGACTCAGAGAATATCAGTCTGTCTCTGATGTTTTTCCTGGAGAGAAGTGGCTTCTTTGCTGCACTTCTTGACACCAGGCCATCCTCCAAAAGTCTTTGCCTCACTGTGCATGCAGATGCACTCATACCTGCCTACTGCCATTCCTGAGCAAGCTCTGTACTGGTGGTGCCCCGATCCCGCAGCTGAATCAACATTAGGAGACGGTCCTGGCGCTTGCTGGACTTTCTGGGGCGCCCTGAAGCCTTCTTCACAACAATTGAACCGCTTTCCTTGAAGTTCTTGATGATCCGATAAATGGTTGATTTAGGTGCAATCTAACTGGCAGCAATATCTTTGCCCGTGAAGCCCTTTTTGTGCAAAGCAATGATGACGGCACGTGTTTCCTTGCAGGTAATCATGATTGACAGAGGAAGAACAATGATGCCAAGCACCACACTCCTTTTGAAGCTTCCAGTCTGTTATTCGAACTCAAACAGCATGACAGAGTGATCTCCAGAGTGATCTCCTGCCTTGTCCTCGTCAACACCTGTGTTAATGAGAGAATCACTGACATGATGTCAGCTGGTCCTTTTGTGGCAGGGCTGAAATGCAGTGGAAATGTTTTTTGGGGGATTCAGTTCATTTGCATGGCAAAGAGGGACTTTGCAATTAATTGTAATTCATCTGATCACTCTTCATAACATTCTGGAGCACATGCAAATTGCCATCATACAAATTGAGGCAGCAGACTTTGTGAACATTTATATTTGTGTCATTCTCAAAACTTTTGGCCATGACTGTACATACATACATACATACATACATACAGTCGAAGTCGGAAGTTTACATACACTTAGGTTGGAGTCATTAAAACTCGTTTTTCAACCACTCCACAAATTACCTGTTCACAAACTATAGTTTTGGCAAGTCGGTTAGGACATCTACTTTGTGCATGACACAAGTAATTTTTCCAACAATTGTTTACAGACAGATTATTTCACTTGGATTATTTCAGTGGGTGTGACGACCCTCCCACTCTGTCTGCCGTATTTTGTCTTTGTTCTTGTTTCCTTATTAGGATGCCGGTGGGCGGAGTTGAGAGGGTCGTCAGCTACATGGGAAACACCTGGGCCCAGGTGTTTCCCAGGATAAATACACCCCTTCCCCATTCATGGAGGAGACTCTCTCCATGCAGACATTTGTAGATTGTGTTGTGGTTCTTGTTGACTTTTTGTTTGTTTGCTTTGGCACCTTTCAACACCCTGCATTATCACATTCATGCATGCAAAACACTCACTTACGCTACTGATTACTGATTACACACATCATTGTATATTTTCCTTAGTTGCTTTAGTTAATAAATATCTTTTGTTACTCCTTATCTCCACGTTGTCTCCCTTTGTTACGGGCTTTGAGCCGGTTCGTGACAAGTGGGGGCTCGTCCGGGATATTTGAACTGTTGGTTTGGGAGACCGTGGAAGTACGTGTTTGTTTGTATACTGTGTTTGAGTTTAATAGGCCCAGTATTGGTTGCCTTTGGTTGGGTTGTGTGCTGCGTTGGAGAGAGTATAATGGTTAGTTTCCAGGCCCTGCCTAGCCTGGAAACGTTTGTTCTACTTTCTTTTGGGACATCAGCCTGAGGTGAGTAATCGGCTGTGTACCTCAGTGGGAGATTTGGGTAGGGTAGTGGAACTTGCTACCTGGAGCTATAGCTTTTTTCCCCTGATAGGCTTAGCGACATGTTTCATTTTTGGAATATGTTGGGCATGGTTAATGTTTGTTATTTTTGTGTGGTGTCTGTGGACTGAGCAGTTGTCTCGGGGGCACATCCGTGGCTTGGTGGAATTTACCAGCATGCTGGGGAGTTTTTCCTTGCCAGCGGGCTACAGTGCGTAAATTCCCACTGCAAATCTGCACGAAGACTAGGGTTGAGTTATTGTAGGTTTTGGGGAAGCTCCGTATCTCATCTCTCTTCTGTGGTGCTCAGGGTGATTGTCAATTCTCGGGTTATGGTCTGGTGTGCTCAGCAGAGGGGAAGAGCGAGATTTTTTTTTGTTTTTTTGTTTTGTTGTTGTAACTATGGCATCTTATAGAGATGAATTCATTCGCTTTCCATCGGAGAAATTGTTAGATTTAGGTACTAAAGAACAGCTGTTGAAGGTCGCTGAACACTACAACGTTGAGATTAGTGATAAACGTCTAAAGAATTCTATTAGGTTGATATTGAAGGCCAATCTGATGGAGAGTGGTATTCTTGAAGTTACCACTGAGCCAGCCTCTACTGAGAGTTTGTCGTCTCCCCATAACGTTACAATGGCCATTCCATCGGTTAGTCCAAGTAGTCTTCTTTTTGAACAGCAGAAAGAACTGCTTTTGTTACAGCTAGAGCATGATCGGCAAAGTAATCGTGAGAAGCTAGAGCATGATCGTGAGAAGCTAGAGCATGATCGTGAGAAGCTAGAGCATGATCGTGTAAAGTATGAAAAGGAATTGGCATTTAAACAAGATATGGAGCGTGCTAAAATCAAGTTGCAACAAGAACGTATAGAGTTGGTTAGGGAAGGAAAGATCTCAGGGGAGAGTTTGTTTTGGGAAGGTGATCCAGATTTACCTAGGGGTAGTTCCTCTTTTGGTCGTGCCCCAGAGACATTTGATATTGTTGGGAACTTACGGTTATTGCCTCAGTTTAATGAAAGGGATCCCGATACATTCTTTTCGTTGTTTGAGCCTGTTGCTGACGCTAGGAGTTGGCCTGATTCTGACCGCACTTTAATGTTGCAGTGTGTGCTGACTGGTAAAGCGCAGGAAGCATATTCAGCTCTTAGTGTACACGACAGTGCCAATTATGATAAAGTTAAAACAGCTGTGTTACAGATTTATGAATTGGTCCCTGAGGCTTACCGCCAACGATTTAGAACATTCAAAAGGGATGATAAGCAATCTCATGTTGAATTTGCGCGACAATTATCTTTACAGTTTAATCGCTGGTGTTCCGCCTCTGCAGTTGTGACTTTCCAAGGGCTGTGTGATCTGATTATGTTAGAACAATTTAAGGACACAATTCCTGATCGTATTGCCACGTATATTAACGAACAGAAAGTAAAGAATGTCGCTGAAGCTGCGGTTTTGGCGGACGAGTATGTGTTGACTCACAAGTGTCTTTGCAGAGCCTCGTATTCGGAAAGAGTGGGGGCGTTCGGATAGATTTGGGCTTCGCTCACCGAGATACTTTGGTTCACGGGCAGAGTTCTATTCAACTAAGGTTGAGCCTGACTCCCATGGTAAAGCTGACTTTGGGCAGGAGTGTCACTACTGTAAAGGTTCAGGTCATTGGAAAAACGAATGTCCACTTCTCAGGTCAAAGGCTGCTTACGCTAAATCCAAACCTACCGCGTTAGCTGCACCTGTTCCACATCAGTTCACTCATGACTCATTTCCTCAGGCCCAGGAGAAGGTGAAAGTCCATATTGATCCAGACTATTTACCTTTTATTACGAAAGGTTTTGTGTCTATGTTAGGAAGTAAAGACCTAGTGCCAGTGAAGATCCTGAGAGACACAGGTGCCTCTGAATCATTTGTGTTGGAATCTGTGTTACCCTTTTCTGCTAAGACTGATTCGGGGAATAGTGTTCTAATTAGGGGAATAGGTTTGAACACTCTGTCAGTTCCATTGCATAAACTGATGCTGGATTGTGGACTGGTGAAAGGTGAAGTTGTTGTGGGAGTGCGGCCTTCGCTGCCTATTGAGGGTATCGACGTTATCCTTGGGAATAACTTGGCTGGTGAGCGTGTATGGCCTGCCGTGTTTCCATCTCTAGTGGTTTCCACTAAGCCGTCATTTGTTGGGATTCCTGATGAGAGTGTACAGAGTTTCCCAGAGGTGTTCTCTGCGTGTGCAGTGACACGTTCTATGAGCCGTGGCGAATTGGTCACTGCGCCGACTAATGATAATAATACAAAAAAGTATGCCACTGTTTTCCCTGTTATTCCGTTATCTGTAACCCGCTCAGATTTAATTAATGCGCAACGGGATGACCCCACGTTAGAAGAGTTGCGTGACCAAATTGTGCCTGTAGAACAGTTGGGAGATGTCGCCCATGGCTATTTTCTCCAAGAGGATGTCCTGATGAGAAAGTGGGTGTCTCATGATAGTTGTTTTCTGGGGGAGGCAATTAGTCAGGTTGTTGTACCAGTTAAGCTTCGTGACTTGGTGTTGGAAACTTCCCACAGCGACGTTGCTGGACATATGGGGGTGAGGAAAACCTACAATCGCATTTTAAGACATTTCTTTTGGCCTAGATTAAAGAGGGATGTTTCTGATTTTATAAAAACTTGTCACACCTGTCAATTAACTGGTAAGCCTAATCAAGCTATTAAACCGGTACCATTGTTTCCTATTCCTGTACTCAGCCAACCTTTTGAGTATCTGATTATTGACTGTGTGGGTCCCCTGCCTCGTTCTAAAAAGGGTAGCAGTTACCTGTTCACTGTGATGTGTCAGACCACTAGGTTTCCTGCTGCCTATCCTCTCCGATCTATCACAACTAAATCTGTGTTAAAAGCTTTGACTCAGTTTCTCTCATTGTTTGGAATCCCTAAGGTCATTCAGAGTGATCAAGGATCGAATTTCACCTCTAATCTGTTTAGTCAGGTTCTTCAACAGCTCCATATTAAACACAATTTGTCTAGCGCCTATCACGCGCAAAGTCAAGGAGCACTGGAACGCTTCCATCAAACTCTAAAGTCTTTATTGAGAGCTTATTGTACTGAGATGGATAAGGATTGGGAGGAGGGGTTGCCTTGGTTACTGTTAGCCGCTAGGGAGGTTTCACAGGAGAGCACGGGTTTCAGTCCAAATGACCTTGTGTTTGGACATAGGGTGCGTGGACTTTTATCTGTTCTCCAGGATGACTGGAAGTCTCCCGAGCCTCCTCAGTCCCTGTTATCGTATGTGTGTGATTTCCGGAGACGGCTGTATGCCGCTGGTGAAATGGCTAAAGAGAAGTTATCATCTTCACAGGAGAGGATGAAGGGCATATTTGATCGCCGAGCTGAGCCTCGTCAATTTAGTCCGGGTGACCAGGTTCTTGCTCTGTTGCCAATTGTTGGTTCTCCTTTTCAAGCCAAGTTTCAAGGTCCATATACAGTGTTGCGCCAGTACACTGAGCAAAATTATCTAGTGGCCACTCCAGAACGAAGGAAAGCACACCAGCTGTGCCATGTAAATCTGTTAAAACCCTATTATGCACGTTCCTCTGAGACTGAACAGTGGGATTCTGCAGAGGACGCTAAACCTGTTCTTTTGGCTGATACCGTTGTTTCCTTGGGTTCTTGTCGTGCTAGATCTGTGCATGAGGAGGAAGATGTTCCTGGTCCTGACGATTGTATATTGCAGGGTAGATTGAAAAATTCAGAAACACTGGAGATCTTAGACAGTCTTCTCACTCACCTACCTGTTGTTGGGCGGAAAGAGATGGTTGGTCTGATTCAGAGATTTCCAGGTTTGTTTTCTGATACACCTACACGTACAAACTTAATGGAACATGATATTGACATTGGAGATGCTGACCCCATTCGTCAGCGGTTCTATAGAGTTTCTTCAGAGAAACTACGTTGTCTGGATGCTGAGGTCAAGTACATGCTGGAGAGTAAGATAGCAGAGCCTTCTTTCTCCAGTTGGGCTTCTCCCTGTATCTTGGTCAGTAAACCGGATGGAACAAACCGATTTTGTACGGACTACCGTAAGGTAAACAGTGTCACAAAGCCAGATTCATTTCCTCTTCCTAGGATGGAGGACTGTGTTGATCAAGTCGGTGCAGCTAAGCTTGTGAGCAAATTTGACCTGTTAAAAGGCTATTGGCAGGTGCCACTGACGACTAGGGCACGTGAAATCTCTGCCTTTATTACACCCTTTGGTCTGTACTCATATTCGGTTATGAGTTTCGGTCTGCGTAATGCACCCTGCTCCTAAATGTTTACGGGACTGACCATTGCTTCCTATTGTCATGTTCTCTCTGTCCTGTCTGCTCCCTCCTGGTCTTGTTTTCTTCGTTCCTCTTAAATGTTGCTTCCTGTGCAAAGGTTGCTGAGGTTTGGGGAGGAGGTTGGCTGGGGCAAATTGTAAGTGTGAACACATAACCCCTCACCAATTTGGGACTGCAGGGGCTGGTATGTTGTTCCGGGGTCCTTGTTGGTCCCCGGTTTTATGGGGGGGAATGTGACGACCCTCCCACTCTGTCTGCCGTATTTTGTCTTTGTTCTTGTTTCCTTATTAGGATGCCGGTGGGCGGAGTTGAGAGGGTCGTCAGCTACATGGGAAACACCTGGGCCCAGGTGTTTCCCAGGATAAATACACCCCTTCCCCATTCATGGAGGAGACTCTCTCCATGCAGACATTTGTAGATTGTGTTGTGGTTCTTGTTGACTTTTTGTTTGTTTGCTTTGGCACCTTTCAACACCCTGCATTATCACATTCATGCATGCAAAACACTCACTTACGCTACTGATTACTGATTACACACATCATTGTATATTTTCCTTAGTTGCTTTAGTTAATAAATATCTTTTGTTACTCCTTATCTCCACGTTGTCTCCCTTTGTTACGGGCTTTGAGCCGGTTCGTGACAGTGGGTCAGAAGTTTACATACGCTAAATTGACTGTGCCTTTAACAGCTTGGAAAATTCCTGGAAATTATGTCATGGCTTTAGAAGCTTCTCTTCTGATAGGCTATTTGACATCGTTTGAGTCAATTAGAGATGTACCTGTGGATGTATTTCAAGGCCTACCTTCAAACTCAGTGCCTCTTTCCTTGACATCATGAGAAATTCAAAAGAAATCAGCCAAGACCTCAGAAAAAAATTTGTGGACCTCCACAAGTCTGGTTTGTTTTTGGGAGCGATTTCAAAATGCCTGAAGGTACCACGTTTATCTGTACAAACAATAGTATGCAAGTATAAACACCATGGGACCACGCAGCCATCATACTGCTCAGGAAGGAGACGCATTCAAGAACCACCTAGCCACCAGAAGCTAACCAGCTAATTAGCTACAAGCTATTTAGTCATTGTTAGCCACTGCTAGCGGCCTTTACCTTCTGCACAGGTACCAGCCCTTTTTTTAGCTTGGATAATACTCGCCAGCCTACCAGTAACGGACTGTCTCTCCACTACGACGCCGGATTCCTGCCTTAATCCCTGGACCATTCTCCTGATCTTCACAGGTAGCTAGCACCCACCGAGTTACCCAGTACAGAAGCTATCCCTGAGGCCCACCTCCCGGCCTACTCAGTTGTTCACCCAGATTCTACTCAAACATGGCTAGAACACACTACTCCACCGGATCCTTGCAGTAAACTCTCGACCTTGGCACCAGATCACCGCTGCTACCGAGTGGCTATAGTGGCTAACGCCCCTGCCCCGAAACTAGCACCAGTTAGCCGTGAGGCAGGCGCATCTCCCGGATAGAAAACGGATAGAAAACTTTCGCCATCTGGCTTGGATCCTTAGTCGACATGGCGCCCCGCCGCACCAACACGACAGGTCTGCCGACGAATACTACATATGCTGTGGCTTCAACCAGTCTCCGTCGGACGTTGGAGCAGATGAAGCTACTAACTTTAAACGCTGTGTTGCCCGCGTGCTAGTGGAGTAACGACTACTCCGCCGCTTCCCTGTTCCATCTATTGTTGCCCGCTGGACCCTATGATCACTTGGCTACATAGCTGATGCCCGCTGGACTGTCCATTAATCACGGTACTCCATTCTGTTTATTTATTTATTATTATTATTTTTTTATTATTTTTATTTTATTTTTTAATGTCTTATTATTATTAGTTTTTTTATCTGTCGGCCCCAGCCGCGAACTCAGGCTCTGTGTAGTTAACCGACCCTCTCTGCACATTCATCGCCATTTTACCTGTTGTTGTTTTAGCTGATTAGCTGTTGTTGTCTCACTCGTTGTCTTAGCTAACGTAAACTCGTACATCGCCTTGGTCCGTACAATTGCCCTTAGTTTAGCGCCCCAAAACGTAATACTTCCAGATCAACTCTTGTCAATACCATTGTAAAGCACAATTTCTCCCCTTTCCAACATAATCAATTACATAACCTAAACACTGCCAGTTTCTGCATAATTCAAGCAGGCAATTGGCCCCGTCGGGTCTTTTTAAAAATGGCGGGTGGGGGAGCGAAACTAATGCATGATGGTGAGACGGAGAGATGTCGTGTGGGAAAACAGCTTTTTTTCACTCGATCTGTCCAACTTATCACCTTATTGCCTCTAAAATGTAAATAAAACACTATAAAGATTTTATATAATGTGTCATTACATACCTATTTGAAGGTTTCTTTCGAATTTGGGGCGGTGCTAAAGTGATCTTAGAAATAAAGAGCGGCTTTGAGAATGATCGCATGCAATGATGAAGAAAAAAATGACTGGGTATCCCCCCTTACCTCTGTCACTGTCCATTTCTTGTTTATAAAAGATGAGAGAAGTGCTACACCTGGTGGAGAGAGATTGTAAGACAGAAATAGTTGCTTTATGCGTGCTGTACGTTACAACATGACACGTCCCGATGTAACAGAGGGTCAGTTTTTTTCAACTTTTCTCCAATACTATAGAGCCATTACCATGTCGATCAACGCTTGAATAGAAACCTAGTTCACACCCCGGATTTTGAAGTCAACACAGTCGCTACAATCCCATTAGTTTTCTTTGTAGCCTCGTTTGAATGTTGCGGTTGCGCACATTTGTACGGAATGGGGTGAGTTTACGTTAGCTCTCTAAATCAACACCTGTGATTACTTTACGCCTCGCTGTATGTCTCTCTCATATGTCAATATGCCTTGTATACTGTTGTTCAGGTTAGTTATCATTGTTTTAGTTTACAATGGAGCCCCTAGTTCCACTCATTATACCTCTGATACCTCCTTTGTCCCACCTCCCACACATGCGGTGACCTCACCCATTACAACCAGCTTATCCAGAGATACAACCTCTCTTATCATCACTCAGTGCCTGGGCTTACCTCCGCTGTACCCGCACCCCACCATACCCCTGTCTGCACATTATGCCCTGAATCTATTCTACCACGCCCAGATATCTACTCCTTTTAATCTTTGTCCCCAACGCTCTAGGTGACCAGTTTTGATATCCTTTAGCCGTACCCTCATCCTACTCCTCCTCTGTTCTTCGGGTGATGTGGAGGTAAATCCAGGCCCAGCGTGTCCACAGGCACCCTCATTTGCTGACTTCTGTGATCGAAAAAACCTTGGTTTCATGCATGCCAACATCAGATGCCTCCTCCCTAAGTTTGTTTTACTCACTGCTTTAGCACACTCCACCAACCCTGATGTCCTTGCCATGTCTGAATCCTGGCTTAGGAAGGCCACCAACAATTCTGAGATTTCCATACCCAGCTACAACATTTTCCGTCAAGATAGAACTGCCAAAGGGGGAGGAATTAGCCTGGAAAGTAATGTCATACTTTCCAGGTCTATACCCAAACAGTTTGAACTTCGAATTTGAAAAACGAACCTCTCCAGAAATAAGTCTCTCACTGTTGCCGCCTGCTATCGACCCCCCTCCGCTCCCAGCTGTGTCCTGGACACCATTTGTGAATTGATCGCCCCCCATCTAGCTTCAGAGTTCGTTCTGTTAGGTGACCTAAACTGGGATATGCTTAACACCCTGGCAGTCCTACAATCTAAACTAGATGCCCTCAATCTCACACAAATCATCAAGGAACCCACCAGGTACAACCCTAAATCCGTAAACATGGGCACCCTCATAGACATTATCCTGACTAACTTGCCATCCAAATACACCTCCGCTGTTTTCAATCAGGATCTCAGCGATCACTGCCTCATTGCCTGTATCCGCTATGTGCCCGCGGTCAAACGACCACCCCTCATCACTGTCAAACGCTCCCTAAAACACTTCTGTGAGCAGGGCTTTCTAATCGACCTGGCCCGGGTATCCTGGAAGGATATTGACCTCATCCCGTCAGTCGAGGATGCCTGGTCATTCTTTAAAAGTAATTTCCTCACCATCTTAGATAAGCATGCCCCATTCAAAAAAATGCAGAACCAAGAACAGATATAGCCCTTGTTTCACTCCAGACCTGACTGCCCTTGACCAGCACAAAAACATCCTGTGGCGGACTGCAATAGCACCGAATAGTCCCCACGATATGCAACTGTTCAGGGAAGTCAGGAACCAATACACGCAGTCAGTCAGGAAAGCAAAGGCTAGCTTTTCCAAGCAGAAATTTGCATCCTGTAGCTCTAACTCCAAAAAGTTTTGGGACACTGTAAAGTCCATGGAGAACAAGAGCACCTCCTCCCAGCTGCCCACTGCACTGAGGCTAGGTAACACAGTCACCACTGATAAATCCATGATAAATCAAACATTTCAATAAGCATTTCTCAACGGCTGACCATGCCTTCCTCCTGGCTACTCCAACCCTGGCCAACAGCTCCGCCTCCCCCGCAGCTACTCGCCCAAGCCTCCCCAGCTTCTTCTTCACCCAAATTCAGACAGCAGATGTTCTGAAAGAGCTGCAAAACCTGGACCCGTACAAATCAGCCGGGCTAGACAATCTGGACCCTCTCTTTCTAAAACTATCCGCCGCCATTGTTGCAACCCCTATTACCAGCCTGTTATCCTCTCTTTCGTATCATCCGAGATCCCTAAAGATTGGAAATCTGCCACGGTCATCCCCCTCTTCAAAGAGGGTGACACCCTAGACCCAAACTGTTACAGACCTATATCCATCCTGCCCTGCCTATCTAAAGTCTTCAAAGCCAATCACTGACCATTTCGAATCCCACCGTACCTTCTCCGCTGTGCAATCCGGCTTCCGAGCCGGTCACGGGTGCACCTCAGCCACGCTCAAGGTACTAAACGACATCATAACCACCATCGATAAAAGACAGTACTGTGCAGCCGTCTTCATCAACCTGGCCAAGGCTTTCGACTCTGTCAATCACCGTATTCTTATCGGCAGACTCAATAGCCTTGGTTTTTCGAATGACTGCCTCTTCTGGTTCACCAACTACTTTGCAGACAGAATTTAGTGTGTCAAATCGGAGGGCATGTTGTCCGGACCTCTGGCAGTCTCTAGGGGGTACCACAGGGTTCAATTCTCGGGCCGACTCTTTTCTCTGTATATATCAATGATGTCGCTCTTGCTGCGGGCGATTCCCTGATCCACCTCTACGCAGACGACACCATTCTGTATACTTCTGGTTCTTCCTTGGACACTGTGCTAACTAACCTCCAAACGAGCTTCAATGCCATACAACACTCCTTCTGTGGCCTCCAACTGCTCTTAAACGCTAGTAAAACCAAATGCATGCTGTTCAACCGTTCGCCCGCCCAACTAGCAATACCACCCTGGACTGTTCCGACCTAGAATATGTGGACAACTATAAATACCTAGGTGTCTGGCTAGACAGTAAACTCTCTTTCCAGACTCATATTAAACATCTCCAATCCAAAATCAAATCTAGAATCGGCTTTCTATTTTGCAACAAAGCCTCCTTCACTCACGCCGCCAAACTTACCCTAGTAAAACTGACTATCCTACCGATCCTCGACTTCGGCGATGTCATCTACAAAATAGCTTCCAACACTCTACTCAGCAAACTGGATGCAGTCTATCACAGTGCCATCCGTTTTTGTTACCAAATCACCTTATACCACCCACCACTGCGACCTGTATGCTCTAGTCGGCTGGCCCTCACTGCATATTCGTCGCCAGACCCACTGGCTCCAGGTCATCTATAAGTCTTTGCTAGGTAAACCTCCGCCTTATCTCAGTGCACTGGTCACGATAACAACACCCACCCGTAGCACACGTTCCAGCAGGTATATCTCACTGATCATCTCCAAAGCCAACATCTAATTTGGACGCCTTTCCTTCCAGTTCTCTGCTGCCAGTGACTGGAACGAATTGCAAAAATCGCTGAAGTTGGAGACTTTTATCTCCCTCACCAACTTTAAACATCAACTATCTGAGCAACTAACCTATCGCTGCAGCTGTACATAGTCCATCTGTAAATAGCCCACCCTATCTACCTACCTCATCCCCATACTGTTTTTATTTTATTTACTTTTCTGCTCTTTTGCACACCAGTATCTCTACTTGCACATCATCATCTGCTCATTTATCATGACTGGCAAGCCTCCCACTTTTTCCTCCAAACAAAATGATGGTCATTATGGCCAAACAGTTCTATTTTTGTTTCATCAAACCAGAAGACATTTATCCAAAAAGTACGATATTGGTCCCCATGTGCAGTTGTAAACCGTAGTCTGGCTTTGGTTAGAGGTCATCTGTCTGTAGCCGTGGTCAGCTGAATTGAGGTCATGGACCAGCCCATCTATGTGACTTGGCATCACAGACTGTGGGCACATCTCCTCTCACATAGGAACAATCAGTTACAGTGGTGGGATTGTTCAGGCTGGGGTTGGCTTGGAAAAGAGTCAGTACAGTACACAGTTAGTCTGCCTATTCTCTACATAAAGCACCGCCAGCTAGTGAATAACTGAAAGGTTTGGCAGCCATTTCTCCAGTGTTCAGCGTGAGAATCCTGGGTCGTATTCAGTAGGCACCAAACAAAGAAAAAAAATGTCAGGGACTTTATCTGAACTTGTTCTTCGATTTGCTACGGTGTGCCCTAATGAATACGACCCTGGTTCTGAGGAGCAGCAGACTTGGTTCCCATGTGTGGAGATTGGAACTCCTGCAGAGGTGTAGAACAGACTCCTCCAACATTCCCAAAATCTTGTTGGCCTGCGTTGTAAAGACGGGGCTTCAACAAGATCTCCCCTGCCTGCCTCTGATCCTCCAGTTCTGCTCCAGAGTTCCAGAGAGGAGGCTGCCTGCCAGCGCCTTTATCCCAGCTACCTCCCACCCTGGGCGGGCAGAGCCGGACTGACAGTCCCCCGCTGACCCTGGGGCCTCCGTCTCATTTACACCGACCACATCCCATCGGCTTTCAATATCCAAACCAATTAGAAGGAGAATCCCCCTCTTTTGTTTGAGAAAAATAGATTGAAAAAGGGAAAATAAGGCAGAGGGCCAAGTTGGTTGTAGCAGACCTAGGCTCTAGCCAAGACGACCCACTTGTGGAGCAGTGGGTATTAAAACTCCACAGCATTAGTTTGGAGAAAGCTGCTCTGGGGCCAGGGGGACATTATGCTGCAGGTTGTGAGTTCCCATGGACCAGGGCCAGGGGGTTAGGAGGTAGAGGGGGTTAGAGGGGATTGGGGAGGGAGTTTCAGGTTGTGATGGTGGTCTAGAGAGGCTTTATGAGTTGGAGTCTGTGTGGATGAAAAAGCCTGCTCCCAGCATGGAGGCCCCCATGGTAGTGAGAGGGACAGAGGGGCTATTGAGCCTCCAGACACCCCCTCTATCTTTCTTTATTTCTGCCTCTCTTTCTCTTTCTCCTTCTCTCCTTCTCTCTATCTCTCTTTCTCTCTCTCTCTCTCTCTCTCTCTCTCCTCACCCTCTCTGTTTTCTCTTTCTCTCCCTCCTCTCTCTCTTGCTCTTTCTCTGTCTCTCTTTCAGAGGTCACAAAGGGTACTAGGGGTACAAGTGAGAGAAAAAGAATATGAGAGAAGTTGGAGGGACATCAGGAAGAGAGAGAAGTGAGTAAGTAATAGAGAAAGAGAGAAGGCAACGGGGAGAGAAAGACAGATAAAAAGAGAAGGCGAGAGACCAGGGGGTCTTGGTCATGTCTTTGAAACAGCACTTGATTGACACTAGGAGCATCAGGTTATTTATTCAGATGTCCAATCAACAGCTGCAGGATATCAATTAAAATGTTGGTTAGGAAAAACATGAGAACCCCTGCAGAGAGCATAGAACTAAGGGCTTGTTCAGAGAACTGGCTCATTTGAGACTGGTAAACAGGCTTCAGTTAGAATAACTTAAATACTTCACTTCCGACATCAAAACAAAATGGACATAGTTCTGTAAGGGTGGATGAAGTCCTACTGACACACACACACACACACACACACACACACACCTTTACTTCTCCTGAGTGCATTCTATGATTCCACGCCTCTCACCCTCTCCCATCTCTCAGTGCCTGCTCCTCTTTGAAGCTCGGCACAGCAGTTTTGCTCCGCTGTCTGACTACATATTTATGTGAGGAGGTGAGAAGGCCCTTTGATTCCAGCACATCTCTCCCTGGCCCGTCTTCTACACCTGGTGAACTGGGCCTGCTGTGCAGTTAGAACAGGGGTGCACATCTCCAGACCTAGAAAGAAACAGTGTGTGCTGTTGGGGATGCTCTATGGCTTGATGGGGAGTTGTCCTGAGAAAGCCAGTGCCATTCCCTCTGTCACACTAAAGCACTCTGGCTGAGATTAGAGGGTTATAGTGACAGGTGAAAGGCAGAGCTGATTCGCAGTTGAAGAGTGTGTGTGTGTGTGTGCGTGTGCGTGCGTGTGCGTGCGTGTGCGTGTGCGTGTGCCTGTGCCTGTGCCTGTGCCTGTGCCTGTGCCTGTGTGTGTGTGTCTACGTTTCTCAGCATCCTGCTTTTTAATGATAACTTTTGACCAAAGTGACAGTGACTCTTATCTATCAGCACAAGTCATGGCTGGCCAGAAGTTATCATACCCACCTGAGTTTGGAATTCACATGTACATGATTATATAACCTAGAATAGAATAGAATAGAATAGAATAGAATAGAATAGAAACACGTAAGAATTATAGCAAATGATAGAAAGTTGCATCATCTCAGGCCAAATGAGTTCTATAATGTACACAAAGTATACTTCCCTCTCCTCACCTACATCTCCCCTCCTCCCCTCTTCCCCCATTCTCCTCTTTTAAACAAATCAGCGGCAGGCAGCTCAGTGGTGGCATGCACACGTTCCTGGTTATTTGAACAGCAGGGCAGTGCACTTCAAACAGCTTTCAAAGGGAACTGGAGGGGAAAGAGGAGGAGGGAGAGAACAGAGCAGTCCTTCCACCTGATCAGAAAACCCAGAGATGGACGATTATGATATGCAAATGGGGCTTTGTTATCAGTGCTGACATTCATTATAAATCCCTATAGCGGAGTAAAGGTAACATGAAAAGGTAGTTCCCCTCCCCTGTCCACCCACCTCTGCCTTAACATCCAACCCCATCTCTCATTGTACACCTCGCCCAACCCCAGCCCCTGTCTTTAAGATCAAAAGGTTTAGTCATTAGCACACAACAAAGAAAGGGCAGCCTTGAAAAGCAAAAAGTTCCAGTGCTCAGCACTTCTATGTACTTTTCACCGAACGCTGAGCGGTGGCTATTGATTGGTCAGCCGTGGTGGTGCCCCGCAGCACTGAACAGAGGGGAGAGTAAGCCGAGAGAGGCGAGACATCTGCGTCCATCAGTGGCCAGATAAAATGTTTGTTGTTCATCACTGCTGTGTTTCAGTAGTAGTGTGTTTGAGACAGATGCAGCACGGAAGGCCTTGTGATCTCCAAACACTGCGACTGAGCTTTGATGTCTCTCTATCTCTCTCTCTCTCTCTCTCTGTCTCCCCGCCTTCTCTCTCTCTCTCTCTGTCTCACACTCGCTCTCTCTGTCTCTCTCTGTTTATCTCTTTCTCTCTCTCTCTCTGTCTCCCTCTCTCTCTCTCTCCCTCTCTGTCTCTCTCTCTCTCTGTCTTTCCCCCTCTCTCTCTCTCTCTCTCTTCCCCCTCTCTCTCTCCCTCTCTGTCTCTCTTTCTCTGTCTCCCCGCCCTCTCTCTCTCCATCTCTCTCTCCATCTCTCTCTCTCTGTCTCTCTCTCTGTCTTTCCCTCTCTCTCTGTCTCTCTCTCTGTCTTTCCCTCTCTCTCTGTCTCTCTCCCCTCTCTCTGTCTCTCTCTCTCTCTCCCCTCTCTCTGTCTCTCTCTCTCTGTTTCTCTCTCTCTCTGTCTCTCTCTCTGTCTCTCCCCTCTCTCTGTCTCTCTCTGTTTCTCTTTCTGTTTCTATCTCTCTCTCTCTCTCTCTCTCTCTCTCTCTCCCTGTCTCCCTCTCTCTCTCTCTCTCTCTCTGTCTCCCTCTCTCTTTCTCTCTCTCTCTCTCTCTCTATCTGTCTCCCTCTCTCTCTCTCTCTCTCTCTCTCTCTCTGTCTCTCTCTCTCTCTCTCTGTCTTTCCCTCTCTCTGTGTCTCTCTCTCTGCCTTTCCCTCTCTCTCTGTCTCTCTCTCTGTCTCTCCCCTCTCTCTACTTCTCTGAAGTTATTAGCTCGGTGAGCCCTCTGCATTAATAGTTTGGTTTGTGAACTTGATAAAGGATGCATTATTAGAGCAGCAGGGAGGCAATGGGGGCTCTGGCCTTTCAGCTTAGCAGCAGGAGGCTGGACTGCTTTGATGTGAATCACTGCTAAATGGCTTTGTGTGAGGGAGATAGAGGGATCTTCTGCGGAACCCAGAACTGAGTCTGGGACCAGGGCCCATATCAATTATTAACTACGGTCCCTCACTTTCTTCTCTCTTGCCTCTCTCTGTGAGTCTCGCTCGCTCTCTTTCTTTCTCTTTGAGCTCCTCTCTCTCTGTGAGTCCCTGTGAATCTGTCTCTCTCTGTTTCTTACTCTCTCTGTCCCTCATCATTCTGAACTTTTACTGTTCTGTCCCCTTTATCATTAATTTCCCTCTCTCTCTGTCTCACTCTCTCTCCATTACATTACAATTCAAATGGGCTTTATTGGCACGGGAAACATTGCCAAAGCAAGTGTTCTCTTTCTCTCTCTGTTATTTTAACTCCTTACACTTTGTCTTTGTCTCCCTCTCTCTTGTTCTACCCTCTTGTCAGTTCTGTACCTCACAACACCAATTTGTTCCACCAATAAATACCACTGGGTGTCACTGTGTTCCTATTTTACACCAGAGAGAGAGACTCGAAGGAGGTTGCTAGATCAAATCCCTGAGCTGATAAGGTAAAATTCTGATGTTCTGCCACTGAAAAAGGCAGTTAACCCACTGTTCCTAGGTTGTCATTGTAACTAAGAATTTGTTTTTAACATACGTAGATGCATTTTCTCTTGTTGATGGTTCATATCCACTAGATGGCCACATTTCTCTTCCAAACAGAAAGAGATGTTTGGTCCCATTGCTTACACATATTCAATCCTTTCAGATCTACACAAGTGTCTAGGTTAGGCGGCAGGGGTTGTCCCATGACAGACCCATTCAGTCCCACGACGGTCCCATTCAGTCCCACGACGGTCCCATTCAGTCCCATGACGGTCCCATTCAGTCCCATGACGGTCCCATTCAGTCCCATGACGGTCCCATTCAGCCCCATGACGGTCCCATTCAGTCCCATGCCGGTCCCATTCAGTCACATGCCGGTCCCATTCAGTCTCATGACGGTCCCATTCAGTCCCCTGACGGTCCCATTCAGTCCCATGACTGTCCCGTTCAGTCCCAGGACTGTCCCGTTCAGTCCCATGACGGTCCCATTCAGTCCCATGACGGTCCCATTCAGCCCCATGATGGTCCCATTCAGTCACATGACGGTCCCATTCAGTCCCATGACGGTCCCATTCAGTCCCATGACGGTCCCATTCAGTCCCATGACGGTCCCATTCAGTCCCATGGCTTCTGAACCACAGAATAACAGGTTGAACTCTAGGCCCTATTTAAATACTTTGAGAATGTATCCCTCCCTCATTCCCTCCCTCCTTTCTAAATTGGTGAAAGTGAAACCCTTGCATTCCTATAGAAGGGAGATTGCAAAAGTGTTGTAAATCATAACTGATGCCTGTGATTACAACTCAGGATATTCACCCCAATCACTTCATAGTGATGCACTTCTGACTATTCTGCTGCGATATCATTAAATATGCATATTATTTGATGTATGGGTTGTAATGACTTCAGTATTGTAAGGTAGGCCATATGGTGCTGCAGGGTCGCATAAAGACAGCGTTATACAATGTGGGTGTGTCATATGATCACCTATAATACCAAATACCTAGTCTCTAACATTTTAATCAATCCCAGAGCGTAGAGATCAGATGCCCGTTAGGCGTTCTGCCATCGGATCCGATTTGATTATTCTGCCCTTGGAAAACGGAGAGTACTTTTTCTCGCTGTTTCTCACTGTATTGGGCTGTCACTGGGATTCACATTCAGCGCTCATCATCACGTATGTAGGCAGCTATACTATACGCAGATTGATTGTGGGAAATCCAGGATTAGTTACAGTGTGCATCAGCGGCAGCATCAAACACACCCGATGTGGATGAAATGAACCGTCAATACGGTAAGATTGATATCGCCTATGATATTAGCCTATATTCTAATATGCCTTTGCTTTCTCTTTCGGAGAGCATTTTTTTTTGTCAATGGCTGTATCCTCCAGTCCATTTAGCTGGGTGGGTCTACTATATTCGACACGGAAGAGAGCAGATAGAAAGAAGCCTTTTACAGATGTGGACAGACAAAGGCAAAGTAGCGATGTGACTCCGACCTGTTTATAATGTCCGCTACAGAGGTTAACCTACAATGTTACAATGTAACGGTGCTGATACATTAAAACCATCTGAAATGGGAGCGGTAGGATATTGTAGCCTAGGCTGTAACGTTGCACATACAGTAGCGTATAGCCTAGCCTGTGTATCTGCATGTCTTTGTTTATGCTACAGTGTTTATGTCATGGTTTATTGTTATTAACAGACATATCATTTGCAGCATGCAGACCGCCTAGAGGTCGTTGTCTATAGGCTCTGAGCTGTGAAGCTGTGATCGCAGGTCTCCATTTAGTAATATTCTGAAGTATTATTGGCTAGGTATCACAGAGATAGATGGTGAATCAGCTAGGTATCACAGAGATAGATGGTGAATCAGCTAGGTATCACAGAGATAGATGGTGAATCAGCTAGGTATCACAGAGATAGATGGTAAATCAGCTAGGTATCACAGAGATAGATGGTGAATCAGCTAGGTATCACAGAGATAGATGATGAATCAGCTAGGTATCACAGAGATAGATGGTGAATCATCTAGGTATCACAGAGATAGATGGTGAATCAGCTAGGTATCACAGAGATAGATGATGAATCAGCTAGGTATCACAGAGGTATCACAGTTTCAATAATGAATAGGGAATTGAGGGACAGTGTGGGCTCATGTCTGCTGTATCTCATTGACATCAATTGTGCTATAATCCTGTCATTACACATACATCTGTATATGTTTTTGTGGTAAAAGCATTGACATTGTAGCTACACTGGTAACTAGCTGAACACAGAGTTCAGTCACCATTCGATCTCTCCTTACCTGAACACCTCAGTCTCTGTTCTCTCTGCTCACACACGCTCTCTCTCTCTGGTGAACGGGGTTACTGAGGTATCAGGGGGGTTTGTCATTCATCCATGCGTTTGTGTTGGAGACAAGTTCGGCACATTAATATCTTATGAGTCCCAGTTCATTCACAGAACTGCAGTCTGTCTGCTGATTGAGAGAGTGAAGTGGCATTCAGGGTTTATCTGCTAATCAGAGTGCTACCGCTGTGCTGTGCTCGACTGTGCTGTGCTGTGCTGTGCTGTGCTGTGCTGTGCTGTGCTGTGCTGTGCTGTGCTGTGCTGTGCTGTGTGTGTGTGTGTGTGTGTGTGACAGTAAAATAATGATATACCTTCTAGTGCTCCCCCTCACCACAACCGATGTCTCTCTCTCTCTCTCCCATGCAAACCTCTAAAGCAGCAGCATGATCCATGGCCTGGCTGTGTGTGTGACTGTCAGTGAGGACAGACAGTGTTGCAGCCCAGGCCAGAGGCAGCAGATTGAATGCCACTGAAGTCTCAAGGTAAGCCTGAATATGAGCTCCTATTGATCGGGACCCTGCATGGGGACTGTATGGCCTGACCTCACAGAGAGGGAGGAGGGAGGATTGATCCAGCCTTGAACAGCCTCTCTCTGTCGCTTTATTTATCTCTTGTTTCCTCTGTTTCTTTTCTCTCTCTATTTATCACTCTCTCTGTCTTTTTCTCTGTCCATCAGTCCAAACCCTTTAAACCACTGTGCCTTTTCCTGGCATACATTAACCATGCTAAGAGGTTTGCATTATCTCACCGCATTACATAGAGGACACACTATTATACTGTCACCTGGGAAGAGACATGGGTCTGTGTGTGTGTTCTGTGTGTGTGTGTGTTCTGTGTTCTGTGTGTGTGTTCTGTGTGTGTGTGTGTGATTGTATATTGCAGGGTAGATTGAAAAATTCAGAAACACTGGAGATCTTAGACAGTCTTCTCACTCACCTACCTGTTGTTGGGCGGAAAGAGATGGTTGGTCTGATTCAGAGATTTCCAGGTTTGTTTTCTGATACACCTACACGTACAAACTTAATGGAACATGATATTGACATTGGAGATGCTGACCCCATTCGTCAGCGGTTCTATAGAGTTTCTTCAGAGAAACTACGTTGTCTGGATGCTGAGGTCAAGTACATGCTGGAGAGTAAGATAGCAGAGCCTTCTTTCTCCAGTTGGGCTTCTCCCTGTATCTTGGTCAGTAAACCGGATGGAACAAACCGATTTTGTACGGACTACCGTAAGGTAAACAGTGTCACAAAGCCAGATTCATTTCCTCTTCCTAGGATGGAGGACTGTGTTGATCAAGTCGGTGCAGCTAAGCTTGTGAGCAAATTTGACCTGTTAAAAGGCTATTGGCAGGTGCCACTGACGACTAGGGCACGTGAAATCTCTGCCTTTATTACACCCTTTGGTCTGTACTCATATTCGGTTATGAGTTTCGGTCTGCGTAATGCACCCTGCTCCTAAATGTTTACGGGACTGACCATTGCTTCCTATTGTCATGTTCTCTCTGTCCTGTCTGCTCCCTCCTGGTCTTGTTTTCTTCGTTCCTCTTAAATGTTGCTTCCTGTGCAAAGGTTGCTGAGGTTTGGGGAGGAGGTTGGCTGGGGCAAATTGTAAGTGTGAACACATAACCCCTCACCAATTTGGGACTGCAGGGGCTGGTATGTTGTTCCGGGGTCCTTGTTGGTCCCCGGTTTTATGGGGGGGAATGTGACGACCCTCCCACTCTGTCTGCCGTATTTTGTCTTTGTTCTTGTTTCCTTATTAGGATGCCGGTGGGCGGAGTTGAGAGGGTCGTCAGCTACATGGGAAACACCTGGGCCCAGGTGTTTCCCAGGATAAATACACCCCTTCCCCATTCATGGAGGAGACTCTCTCCATGCAGACATTTGTAGATTGTGTTGTGGTTCTTGTTGACTTTTTGTTTGTTTGCTTTGGCACCTTTCAACACCCTGCATTATCACATTCATGCATGCAAAACACTCACTTACGCTACTGATTACTGATTACACACATCATTGTATATTTTCCTTAGTTGCTTTAGTTAATAAATATCTTTTGTTACTCCTTATCTCCACGTTGTCTCCCTTTGTTACGGGCTTTGAGCCGGTTCGTGACAGTGGGTCAGAAGTTTACATACGCTAAATTGACTGTGCCTTTAACAGCTTGGAAAATTCCTGGAAATTATGTCATGGCTTTAGAAGCTTCTCTTCTGATAGGCTATTTGACATCGTTTGAGTCAATTAGAGATGTACCTGTGGATGTATTTCAAGGCCTACCTTCAAACTCAGTGCCTCTTTCCTTGACATCATGAGAAATTCAAAAGAAATCAGCCAAGACCTCAGAAAAAAATTTGTGGACCTCCACAAGTCTGGTTTGTTTTTGGGAGCGATTTCAAAATGCCTGAAGGTACCACGTTTATCTGTACAAACAATAGTATGCAAGTATAAACACCATGGGACCACGCAGCCATCATACTGCTCAGGAAGGAGACGCATTCAAGAACCACCTAGCCACCAGAAGCTAACCAGCTAATTAGCTACAAGCTATTTAGTCATTGTTAGCCACTGCTAGCGGCCTTTACCTTCTGCACAGGTACCAGCCCTTTTTTTAGCTTGGATAATACTCGCCAGCCTACCAGTAACGGACTGTCTCTCCACTACGACGCCGGATTCCTGCCTTAATCCCTGGACCATTCTCCTGATCTTCACAGGTAGCTAGCACCCACCGAGTTACCCAGTACAGAAGCTATCCCTGAGGCCCACCTCCCGGCCTACTCAGTTGTTCACCCAGATTCTACTCAAACATGGCTAGAACACACTACTCCACCGGATCCTTGCAGTAAACTCTCGACCTTGGCACCAGATCACCGCTGCTACCGAGTGGCTATAGTGGCTAACGCCCCTGCCCCGAAACTAGCACCAGTTAGCCGTGAGGCAGGCGCATCTCCCGGATAGAAAACGGATAGAAAACTTTCGCCATCTGGCTTGGATCCTTAGTCGACATGGCGCCCCGCCGCACCAACACGACAGGTCTGCCGACGAATACTACATATGCTGTGGCTTCAACCAGTCTCCGTCGGACGTTGGAGCAGATGAAGCTACTAACTTTAAACGCTGTGTTGCCCGCGTGCTAGTGGAGTAACGACTACTCCGCCGCTTCCCTGTTCCATCTATTGTTGCCCGCTGGACCCTATGATCACTTGGCTACATAGCTGATGCCCGCTGGACTGTCCATTAATCACGGTACTCCATTCTGTTTATTTATTTATTATTATTATTTTTTTATTATTTTTATTTTATTTTTTAATGTCTTATTATTATTAGTTTTTTTATCTGTCGGCCCCAGCCGCGAACTCAGGCTCTGTGTAGTTAACCGACCCTCTCTGCACATTCATCGCCATTTTACCTGTTGTTGTTTTAGCTGATTAGCTGTTGTTGTCTCACTCGTTGTCTTAGCTAACGTAAACTCGTACATCGCCTTGGTCCGTACAATTGCCCTTAGTTTAGCGCCCCAAAACGTAATACTTCCAGATCAACTCTTGTCAATACCATTGTAAAGCACAATTTCTCCCCTTTCCAACATAATCAATTACATAACCTAAACACTGCCAGTTTCTGCATAATTCAAGCAGGCAATTGGCCCCGTCGGGTCTTTTTAAAAATGGCGGGTGGGGGAGCGAAACTAATGCATGATGGTGAGACGGAGAGATGTCGTGTGGGAAAACAGCTTTTTTTCACTCGATCTGTCCAACTTATCACCTTATTGCCTCTAAAATGTAAATAAAACACTATAAAGATTTTATATAATGTGTCATTACATACCTATTTGAAGGTTTCTTTCGAATTTGGGGCGGTGCTAAAGTGATCTTAGAAATAAAGAGCGGCTTTGAGAATGATCGCATGCAATGATGAAGAAAAAAATGACTGGGTATCCCCCCTTACCTCTGTCACTGTCCATTTCTTGTTTATAAAAGATGAGAGAAGTGCTACACCTGGTGGAGAGAGATTGTAAGACAGAAATAGTTGCTTTATGCGTGCTGTACGTTACAACATGACACGTCCCGATGTAACAGAGGGTCAGTTTTTTTCAACTTTTCTCCAATACTATAGAGCCATTACCATGTCGATCAACGCTTGAATAGAAACCTAGTTCACACCCCGGATTTTGAAGTCAACACAGTCGCTACAATCCCATTAGTTTTCTTTGTAGCCTCGTTTGAATGTTGCGGTTGCGCACATTTGTACGGAATGGGGTGAGTTTACGTTAGCTCTCTAAATCAACACCTGTGATTACTTTACGCCTCGCTGTATGTCTCTCTCATATGTCAATATGCCTTGTATACTGTTGTTCAGGTTAGTTATCATTGTTTTAGTTTACAATGGAGCCCCTAGTTCCACTCATTATACCTCTGATACCTCCTTTGTCCCACCTCCCACACATGCGGTGACCTCACCCATTACAACCAGCTTATCCAGAGATACAACCTCTCTTATCATCACTCAGTGCCTGGGCTTACCTCCGCTGTACCCGCACCCCACCATACCCCTGTCTGCACATTATGCCCTGAATCTATTCTACCACGCCCAGATATCTACTCCTTTTAATCTTTGTCCCCAACGCTCTAGGTGACCAGTTTTGATATCCTTTAGCCGTACCCTCATCCTACTCCTCCTCTGTTCTTCGGGTGATGTGGAGGTAAATCCAGGCCCAGCGTGTCCACAGGCACCCTCATTTGCTGACTTCTGTGATCGAAAAAACCTTGGTTTCATGCATGCCAACATCAGATGCCTCCTCCCTAAGTTTGTTTTACTCACTGCTTTAGCACACTCCACCAACCCTGATGTCCTTGCCATGTCTGAATCCTGGCTTAGGAAGGCCACCAACAATTCTGAGATTTCCATACCCAGCTACAACATTTTCCGTCAAGATAGAACTGCCAAAGGGGGAGGAATTAGCCTGGAAAGTAATGTCATACTTTCCAGGTCTATACCCAAACAGTTTGAACTTCGAATTTGAAAAACGAACCTCTCCAGAAATAAGTCTCTCACTGTTGCCGCCTGCTATCGACCCCCCTCCGCTCCCAGCTGTGTCCTGGACACCATTTGTGAATTGATCGCCCCCCATCTAGCTTCAGAGTTCGTTCTGTTAGGTGACCTAAACTGGGATATGCTTAACACCCTGGCAGTCCTACAATCTAAACTAGATGCCCTCAATCTCACACAAATCATCAAGGAACCCACCAGGTACAACCCTAAATCCGTAAACATGGGCACCCTCATAGACATTATCCTGACTAACTTGCCATCCAAATACACCTCCGCTGTTTTCAATCAGGATCTCAGCGATCACTGCCTCATTGCCTGTATCCGCTATGTGCCCGCGGTCAAACGACCACCCCTCATCACTGTCAAACGCTCCCTAAAACACTTCTGTGAGCAGGGCTTTCTAATCGACCTGGCCCGGGTATCCTGGAAGGATATTGACCTCATCCCGTCAGTCGAGGATGCCTGGTCATTCTTTAAAAGTAATTTCCTCACCATCTTAGATAAGCATGCCCCATTCAAAAAAATGCAGAACCAAGAACAGATATAGCCCTTGTTTCACTCCAGACCTGACTGCCCTTGACCAGCACAAAAACATCCTGTGGCGGACTGCAATAGCACCGAATAGTCCCCACGATATGCAACTGTTCAGGGAAGTCAGGAACCAATACACGCAGTCAGTCAGGAAAGCAAAGGCTAGCTTTTCCAAGCAGAAATTTGCATCCTGTAGCTCTAACTCCAAAAAGTTTTGGGACACTGTAAAGTCCATGGAGAACAAGAGCACCTCCTCCCAGCTGCCCACTGCACTGAGGCTAGGTAACACAGTCACCACTGATAAATCCATGATAAATCAAACATTTCAATAAGCATTTCTCAACGGCTGACCATGCCTTCCTCCTGGCTACTCCAACCCTGGCCAACAGCTCCGCCTCCCCCGCAGCTACTCGCCCAAGCCTCCCCAGCTTCTTCTTCACCCAAATTCAGACAGCAGATGTTCTGAAAGAGCTGCAAAACCTGGACCCGTACAAATCAGCCGGGCTAGACAATCTGGACCCTCTCTTTCTAAAACTATCCGCCGCCATTGTTGCAACCCCTATTACCAGCCTGTTATCCTCTCTTTCGTATCATCCGAGATCCCTAAAGATTGGAAATCTGCCACGGTCATCCCCCTCTTCAAAGAGGGTGACACCCTAGACCCAAACTGTTACAGACCTATATCCATCCTGCCCTGCCTATCTAAAGTCTTCAAAGCCAATCACTGACCATTTCGAATCCCACCGTACCTTCTCCGCTGTGCAATCCGGCTTCCGAGCCGGTCACGGGTGCACCTCAGCCACGCTCAAGGTACTAAACGACATCATAACCACCATCGATAAAAGACAGTACTGTGCAGCCGTCTTCATCAACCTGGCCAAGGCTTTCGACTCTGTCAATCACCGTATTCTTATCGGCAGACTCAATAGCCTTGGTTTTTCGAATGACTGCCTCTTCTGGTTCACCAACTACTTTGCAGACAGAATTTAGTGTGTCAAATCGGAGGGCATGTTGTCCGGACCTCTGGCAGTCTCTAGGGGGTACCACAGGGTTCAATTCTCGGGCCGACTCTTTTCTCTGTATATATCAATGATGTCGCTCTTGCTGCGGGCGATTCCCTGATCCACCTCTACGCAGACGACACCATTCTGTATACTTCTGGTTCTTCCTTGGACACTGTGCTAACTAACCTCCAAACGAGCTTCAATGCCATACAACACTCCTTCTGTGGCCTCCAACTGCTCTTAAACGCTAGTAAAACCAAATGCATGCTGTTCAACCGTTCGCCCGCCCAACTAGCAATACCACCCTGGACTGTTCCGACCTAGAATATGTGGACAACTATAAATACCTAGGTGTCTGGCTAGACAGTAAACTCTCTTTCCAGACTCATATTAAACATCTCCAATCCAAAATCAAATCTAGAATCGGCTTTCTATTTTGCAACAAAGCCTCCTTCACTCACGCCGCCAAACTTACCCTAGTAAAACTGACTATCCTACCGATCCTCGACTTCGGCGATGTCATCTACAAAATAGCTTCCAACACTCTACTCAGCAAACTGGATGCAGTCTATCACAGTGCCATCCGTTTTTGTTACCAAATCACCTTATACCACCCACCACTGCGACCTGTATGCTCTAGTCGGCTGGCCCTCACTGCATATTCGTCGCCAGACCCACTGGCTCCAGGTCATCTATAAGTCTTTGCTAGGTAAACCTCCGCCTTATCTCAGTGCACTGGTCACGATAACAACACCCACCCGTAGCACACGTTCCAGCAGGTATATCTCACTGATCATCTCCAAAGCCAACATCTAATTTGGACGCCTTTCCTTCCAGTTCTCTGCTGCCAGTGACTGGAACGAATTGCAAAAATCGCTGAAGTTGGAGACTTTTATCTCCCTCACCAACTTTAAACATCAACTATCTGAGCAACTAACCTATCGCTGCAGCTGTACATAGTCCATCTGTAAATAGCCCACCCTATCTACCTACCTCATCCCCATACTGTTTTTATTTTATTTACTTTTCTGCTCTTTTGCACACCAGTATCTCTACTTGCACATCATCATCTGCTCATTTATCATGACTGGCAAGCCTCCCACTTTTTCCTCCAAACAAAATGATGGTCATTATGGCCAAACAGTTCTATTTTTGTTTCATCAAACCAGAAGACATTTATCCAAAAAGTACGATATTGGTCCCCATGTGCAGTTGTAAACCGTAGTCTGGCTTTGGTTAGAGGTCATCTGTCTGTAGCCGTGGTCAGCTGAATTGAGGTCATGGACCAGCCCATCTATGTGACTTGGCATCACAGACTGTGGGCACATCTCCTCTCACATAGGAACAATCAGTTACAGTGGTGGGATTGTTCAGGCTGGGGTTGGCTTGGAAAAGAGTCAGTACAGTACACAGTTAGTCTGCCTATTCTCTACATAAAGCACCGCCAGCTAGTGAATAACTGAAAGGTTTGGCAGCCATTTCTCCAGTGTTCAGCGTGAGAATCCTGGGTCGTATTCAGTAGGCACCAAACAAAGAAAAAAAATGTCAGGGACTTTATCTGAACTTGTTCTTCGATTTGCTACGGTGTGCCCTAATGAATACGACCCTGGTTCTGAGGAGCAGCAGACTTGGTTCCCATGTGTGGAGATTGGAACTCCTGCAGAGGTGTAGAACAGACTCCTCCAACATTCCCAAAATCTTGTTGGCCTGCGTTGTAAAGACGGGGCTTCAACAAGATCTCCCCTGCCTGCCTCTGATCCTCCAGTTCTGCTCCAGAGTTCCAGAGAGGAGGCTGCCTGCCAGCGCCTTTATCCCAGCTACCTCCCACCCTGGGCGGGCAGAGCCGGACTGACAGTCCCCCGCTGACCCTGGGGCCTCCGTCTCATTTACACCGACCACATCCCATCGGCTTTCAATATCCAAACCAATTAGAAGGAGAATCCCCCTCTTTTGTTTGAGAAAAATAGATTGAAAAAGGGAAAATAAGGCAGAGGGCCAAGTTGGTTGTAGCAGACCTAGGCTCTAGCCAAGACGACCCACTTGTGGAGCAGTGGGTATTAAAACTCCACAGCATTAGTTTGGAGAAAGCTGCTCTGGGGCCAGGGGGACATTATGCTGCAGGTTGTGAGTTCCCATGGACCAGGGCCAGGGGGTTAGGAGGTAGAGGGGGTTAGAGGGGATTGGGGAGGGAGTTTCAGGTTGTGATGGTGGTCTAGAGAGGCTTTATGAGTTGGAGTCTGTGTGGATGAAAAAGCCTGCTCCCAGCATGGAGGCCCCCATGGTAGTGAGAGGGACAGAGGGGCTATTGAGCCTCCAGACACCCCCTCTATCTTTCTTTATTTCTGCCTCTCTTTCTCTTTCTCCTTCTCTCCTTCTCTCTATCTCTCTTTCTCTCTCTCTCTCTCTCTCTCTCTCTCCTCACCCTCTCTGTTTTCTCTTTCTCTCCCTCCTCTCTCTCTTGCTCTTTCTCTGTCTCTCTTTCAGAGGTCACAAAGGGTACTAGGGGTACAAGTGAGAGAAAAAGAATATGAGAGAAGTTGGAGGGACATCAGGAAGAGAGAGAAGTGAGTAAGTAATAGAGAAAGAGAGAAGGCAACGGGGAGAGAAAGACAGATAAAAAGAGAAGGCGAGAGACCAGGGGGTCTTGGTCATGTCTTTGAAACAGCACTTGATTGACACTAGGAGCATCAGGTTATTTATTCAGATGTCCAATCAACAGCTGCAGGATATCAATTAAAATGTTGGTTAGGAAAAACATGAGAACCCCTGCAGAGAGCATAGAACTAAGGGCTTGTTCAGAGAACTGGCTCATTTGAGACTGGTAAACAGGCTTCAGTTAGAATAACTTAAATACTTCACTTCCGACATCAAAACAAAATGGACATAGTTCTGTAAGGGTGGATGAAGTCCTACTGACACACACACACACACACACACACACACACACCTTTACTTCTCCTGAGTGCATTCTATGATTCCACGCCTCTCACCCTCTCCCATCTCTCAGTGCCTGCTCCTCTTTGAAGCTCGGCACAGCAGTTTTGCTCCGCTGTCTGACTACATATTTATGTGAGGAGGTGAGAAGGCCCTTTGATTCCAGCACATCTCTCCCTGGCCCGTCTTCTACACCTGGTGAACTGGGCCTGCTGTGCAGTTAGAACAGGGGTGCACATCTCCAGACCTAGAAAGAAACAGTGTGTGCTGTTGGGGATGCTCTATGGCTTGATGGGGAGTTGTCCTGAGAAAGCCAGTGCCATTCCCTCTGTCACACTAAAGCACTCTGGCTGAGATTAGAGGGTTATAGTGACAGGTGAAAGGCAGAGCTGATTCGCAGTTGAAGAGTGTGTGTGTGTGTGTGCGTGTGCGTGCGTGTGCGTGCGTGTGCGTGTGCGTGTGCCTGTGCCTGTGCCTGTGCCTGTGCCTGTGCCTGTGTGTGTGTGTCTACGTTTCTCAGCATCCTGCTTTTTAATGATAACTTTTGACCAAAGTGACAGTGACTCTTATCTATCAGCACAAGTCATGGCTGGCCAGAAGTTATCATACCCACCTGAGTTTGGAATTCACATGTACATGATTATATAACCTAGAATAGAATAGAATAGAATAGAATAGAATAGAATAGAAACACGTAAGAATTATAGCAAATGATAGAAAGTTGCATCATCTCAGGCCAAATGAGTTCTATAATGTACACAAAGTATACTTCCCTCTCCTCACCTACATCTCCCCTCCTCCCCTCTTCCCCCATTCTCCTCTTTTAAACAAATCAGCGGCAGGCAGCTCAGTGGTGGCATGCACACGTTCCTGGTTATTTGAACAGCAGGGCAGTGCACTTCAAACAGCTTTCAAAGGGAACTGGAGGGGAAAGAGGAGGAGGGAGAGAACAGAGCAGTCCTTCCACCTGATCAGAAAACCCAGAGATGGACGATTATGATATGCAAATGGGGCTTTGTTATCAGTGCTGACATTCATTATAAATCCCTATAGCGGAGTAAAGGTAACATGAAAAGGTAGTTCCCCTCCCCTGTCCACCCACCTCTGCCTTAACATCCAACCCCATCTCTCATTGTACACCTCGCCCAACCCCAGCCCCTGTCTTTAAGATCAAAAGGTTTAGTCATTAGCACACAACAAAGAAAGGGCAGCCTTGAAAAGCAAAAAGTTCCAGTGCTCAGCACTTCTATGTACTTTTCACCGAACGCTGAGCGGTGGCTATTGATTGGTCAGCCGTGGTGGTGCCCCGCAGCACTGAACAGAGGGGAGAGTAAGCCGAGAGAGGCGAGACATCTGCGTCCATCAGTGGCCAGATAAAATGTTTGTTGTTCATCACTGCTGTGTTTCAGTAGTAGTGTGTTTGAGACAGATGCAGCACGGAAGGCCTTGTGATCTCCAAACACTGCGACTGAGCTTTGATGTCTCTCTATCTCTCTCTCTCTCTCTCTCTGTCTCCCCGCCTTCTCTCTCTCTCTCTCTGTCTCACACTCGCTCTCTCTGTCTCTCTCTGTTTATCTCTTTCTCTCTCTCTCTCTGTCTCCCTCTCTCTCTCTCTCCCTCTCTGTCTCTCTCTCTCTCTGTCTTTCCCCCTCTCTCTCTCTCTCTCTCTTCCCCCTCTCTCTCTCCCTCTCTGTCTCTCTTTCTCTGTCTCCCCGCCCTCTCTCTCTCCATCTCTCTCTCCATCTCTCTCTCTCTGTCTCTCTCTCTGTCTTTCCCTCTCTCTCTGTCTCTCTCTCTGTCTTTCCCTCTCTCTCTGTCTCTCTCCCCTCTCTCTGTCTCTCTCTCTCTCTCCCCTCTCTCTGTCTCTCTCTCTCTGTTTCTCTCTCTCTCTGTCTCTCTCTCTGTCTCTCCCCTCTCTCTGTCTCTCTCTGTTTCTCTTTCTGTTTCTATCTCTCTCTCTCTCTCTCTCTCTCTCTCTCTCCCTGTCTCCCTCTCTCTCTCTCTCTCTCTCTGTCTCCCTCTCTCTTTCTCTCTCTCTCTCTCTCTCTATCTGTCTCCCTCTCTCTCTCTCTCTCTCTCTCTCTCTCTGTCTCTCTCTCTCTCTCTCTGTCTTTCCCTCTCTCTGTGTCTCTCTCTCTGCCTTTCCCTCTCTCTCTGTCTCTCTCTCTGTCTCTCCCCTCTCTCTACTTCTCTGAAGTTATTAGCTCGGTGAGCCCTCTGCATTAATAGTTTGGTTTGTGAACTTGATAAAGGATGCATTATTAGAGCAGCAGGGAGGCAATGGGGGCTCTGGCCTTTCAGCTTAGCAGCAGGAGGCTGGACTGCTTTGATGTGAATCACTGCTAAATGGCTTTGTGTGAGGGAGATAGAGGGATCTTCTGCGGAACCCAGAACTGAGTCTGGGACCAGGGCCCATATCAATTATTAACTACGGTCCCTCACTTTCTTCTCTCTTGCCTCTCTCTGTGAGTCTCGCTCGCTCTCTTTCTTTCTCTTTGAGCTCCTCTCTCTCTGTGAGTCCCTGTGAATCTGTCTCTCTCTGTTTCTTACTCTCTCTGTCCCTCATCATTCTGAACTTTTACTGTTCTGTCCCCTTTATCATTAATTTCCCTCTCTCTCTGTCTCACTCTCTCTCCATTACATTACAATTCAAATGGGCTTTATTGGCACGGGAAACATTGCCAAAGCAAGTGTTCTCTTTCTCTCTCTGTTATTTTAACTCCTTACACTTTGTCTTTGTCTCCCTCTCTCTTGTTCTACCCTCTTGTCAGTTCTGTACCTCACAACACCAATTTGTTCCACCAATAAATACCACTGGGTGTCACTGTGTTCCTATTTTACACCAGAGAGAGAGACTCGAAGGAGGTTGCTAGATCAAATCCCTGAGCTGATAAGGTAAAATTCTGATGTTCTGCCACTGAAAAAGGCAGTTAACCCACTGTTCCTAGGTTGTCATTGTAACTAAGAATTTGTTTTTAACATACGTAGATGCATTTTCTCTTGTTGATGGTTCATATCCACTAGATGGCCACATTTCTCTTCCAAACAGAAAGAGATGTTTGGTCCCATTGCTTACACATATTCAATCCTTTCAGATCTACACAAGTGTCTAGGTTAGGCGGCAGGGGTTGTCCCATGACAGACCCATTCAGTCCCACGACGGTCCCATTCAGTCCCACGACGGTCCCATTCAGTCCCATGACGGTCCCATTCAGTCCCATGACGGTCCCATTCAGTCCCATGACGGTCCCATTCAGCCCCATGACGGTCCCATTCAGTCCCATGCCGGTCCCATTCAGTCACATGCCGGTCCCATTCAGTCTCATGACGGTCCCATTCAGTCCCCTGACGGTCCCATTCAGTCCCATGACTGTCCCGTTCAGTCCCAGGACTGTCCCGTTCAGTCCCATGACGGTCCCATTCAGTCCCATGACGGTCCCATTCAGCCCCATGATGGTCCCATTCAGTCACATGACGGTCCCATTCAGTCCCATGACGGTCCCATTCAGTCCCATGACGGTCCCATTCAGTCCCATGACGGTCCCATTCAGTCCCATGGCTTCTGAACCACAGAATAACAGGTTGAACTCTAGGCCCTATTTAAATACTTTGAGAATGTATCCCTCCCTCATTCCCTCCCTCCTTTCTAAATTGGTGAAAGTGAAACCCTTGCATTCCTATAGAAGGGAGATTGCAAAAGTGTTGTAAATCATAACTGATGCCTGTGATTACAACTCAGGATATTCACCCCAATCACTTCATAGTGATGCACTTCTGACTATTCTGCTGCGATATCATTAAATATGCATATTATTTGATGTATGGGTTGTAATGACTTCAGTATTGTAAGGTAGGCCATATGGTGCTGCAGGGTCGCATAAAGACAGCGTTATACAATGTGGGTGTGTCATATGATCACCTATAATACCAAATACCTAGTCTCTAACATTTTAATCAATCCCAGAGCGTAGAGATCAGATGCCCGTTAGGCGTTCTGCCATCGGATCCGATTTGATTATTCTGCCCTTGGAAAACGGAGAGTACTTTTTCTCGCTGTTTCTCACTGTATTGGGCTGTCACTGGGATTCACATTCAGCGCTCATCATCACGTATGTAGGCAGCTATACTATACGCAGATTGATTGTGGGAAATCCAGGATTAGTTACAGTGTGCATCAGCGGCAGCATCAAACACACCCGATGTGGATGAAATGAACCGTCAATACGGTAAGATTGATATCGCCTATGATATTAGCCTATATTCTAATATGCCTTTGCTTTCTCTTTCGGAGAGCATTTTTTTTTGTCAATGGCTGTATCCTCCAGTCCATTTAGCTGGGTGGGTCTACTATATTCGACACGGAAGAGAGCAGATAGAAAGAAGCCTTTTACAGATGTGGACAGACAAAGGCAAAGTAGCGATGTGACTCCGACCTGTTTATAATGTCCGCTACAGAGGTTAACCTACAATGTTACAATGTAACGGTGCTGATACATTAAAACCATCTGAAATGGGAGCGGTAGGATATTGTAGCCTAGGCTGTAACGTTGCACATACAGTAGCGTATAGCCTAGCCTGTGTATCTGCATGTCTTTGTTTATGCTACAGTGTTTATGTCATGGTTTATTGTTATTAACAGACATATCATTTGCAGCATGCAGACCGCCTAGAGGTCGTTGTCTATAGGCTCTGAGCTGTGAAGCTGTGATCGCAGGTCTCCATTTAGTAATATTCTGAAGTATTATTGGCTAGGTATCACAGAGATAGATGGTGAATCAGCTAGGTATCACAGAGATAGATGGTGAATCAGCTAGGTATCACAGAGATAGATGGTGAATCAGCTAGGTATCACAGAGATAGATGGTAAATCAGCTAGGTATCACAGAGATAGATGGTGAATCAGCTAGGTATCACAGAGATAGATGATGAATCAGCTAGGTATCACAGAGATAGATGGTGAATCATCTAGGTATCACAGAGATAGATGGTGAATCAGCTAGGTATCACAGAGATAGATGATGAATCAGCTAGGTATCACAGAGGTATCACAGTTTCAATAATGAATAGGGAATTGAGGGACAGTGTGGGCTCATGTCTGCTGTATCTCATTGACATCAATTGTGCTATAATCCTGTCATTACACATACATCTGTATATGTTTTTGTGGTAAAAGCATTGACATTGTAGCTACACTGGTAACTAGCTGAACACAGAGTTCAGTCACCATTCGATCTCTCCTTACCTGAACACCTCAGTCTCTGTTCTCTCTGCTCACACACGCTCTCTCTCTCTGGTGAACGGGGTTACTGAGGTATCAGGGGGGTTTGTCATTCATCCATGCGTTTGTGTTGGAGACAAGTTCGGCACATTAATATCTTATGAGTCCCAGTTCATTCACAGAACTGCAGTCTGTCTGCTGATTGAGAGAGTGAAGTGGCATTCAGGGTTTATCTGCTAATCAGAGTGCTACCGCTGTGCTGTGCTCGACTGTGCTGTGCTGTGCTGTGCTGTGCTGTGCTGTGCTGTGCTGTGCTGTGCTGTGCTGTGCTGTGCTGTGTGTGTGTGTGTGTGTGTGTGACAGTAAAATAATGATATACCTTCTAGTGCTCCCCCTCACCACAACCGATGTCTCTCTCTCTCTCTCCCATGCAAACCTCTAAAGCAGCAGCATGATCCATGGCCTGGCTGTGTGTGTGACTGTCAGTGAGGACAGACAGTGTTGCAGCCCAGGCCAGAGGCAGCAGATTGAATGCCACTGAAGTCTCAAGGTAAGCCTGAATATGAGCTCCTATTGATCGGGACCCTGCATGGGGACTGTATGGCCTGACCTCACAGAGAGGGAGGAGGGAGGATTGATCCAGCCTTGAACAGCCTCTCTCTGTCGCTTTATTTATCTCTTGTTTCCTCTGTTTCTTTTCTCTCTCTATTTATCACTCTCTCTGTCTTTTTCTCTGTCCATCAGTCCAAACCCTTTAAACCACTGTGCCTTTTCCTGGCATACATTAACCATGCTAAGAGGTTTGCATTATCTCACCGCATTACATAGAGGACACACTATTATACTGTCACCTGGGAAGAGACATGGGTCTGTGTGTGTGTTCTGTGTGTGTGTGTGTTCTGTGTTCTGTGTGTGTGTTCTGTGTGTGTGTGTGTTCTGTGTGTGTGTTCTGCATGATCTGTGTTCTTTGTGTGTGTTCTGTGTTCTGTGTGTGCATGCGTGTGTGAGCCTGCCTTAGAGAGACTGAAGCAGTATACTTTATAAAGGGCAGCACAGCATCTTGAATTCGGCATTACCAAACTCAATAAGAGCAATAAAAACTGACGGTATAAATCTCCTCTGGCTTTTAGTGTTTTTGTCAAACACTGAAGAGGATCCATTACTGCTGTCACTAGACATTTTACTGTAACTACACTGGAGGTGTGTTGGTTAGCAGGTGTAGTTTGCTAATAGAAACACATATCAACTCTCTCTGAGTGGGAGAGATGGTGTGTGTGTGGGGGATAGGGGGTGATGGTGTGGGGGATAGGGGATGATGGTGTGTGTGTGGGTGATAGGGGGTGATGGTGTGGGGGATAGGGGGTGATGGTGTGTGTGTGGGTGATAGGGGGTGATGGTGTGGGGGATAGGGGGTGATGGTGTGTGTAGGGGGGATAGGGGGTGATGGTGTGTGTGTGTGGGGATAGGGGGTGATGGTGTGTGTGTGGGGGATAGGGGGTGATGGTGTGTGTGGGGGGATAGGGGCTGATGGTGTGTGGGATAGCGGGTGATGGTGTGTGTGTTGGGGATAGGGGGTGATGGTGTGTGTGTGGGGGATAGGGGGTGATGGTGTGTGTGTGGGGATAGGGGGTAATGGTGTGTAGGATAGCGGGTGATGGTGTGTGTGTGGGGGATAGGGGGTGATGGTGTGTGTGTGGGGGATAGGGGGTAATGGTGTGTGGGATAGCGGTTGATGGTGTGGGGGATAGGGGGTGATGGTGTGTGTGTGTGGGGGATAGGGGGTGATGGTGTGTGTGTGGGGGATAGGGGGTGCTGGTGTGTGTGTGGGGGATAGGGGTGATGGTGTGTGGGATAGGGGGTGCTGGTGTGTGTGTGGGTGATACGGGGTGATAGTGTGTGGGATAGCGGGTGATGGTGTGTGGGTTAGGGGGTGCTGGTGTGTGTGGGGGGGATAGGGGTGATGGTGTGTGGGACAGGGGTTAATGGTGTGTGGGATAGGGGGTGATGGTGTGGGGGGATAGCGGGTGATGGTGTGTGTGTGGGGAATTGAGGATGAAGGTGTGGGGGATAGGGGGTGATGCTGTGTGGGATAGGGGGTGATGGTGTGTGGGATAGGGGGTGATGGTGTGAGGGATGGCGGGGGATGGTGTGTGTGTTTGGGGGATAGGGGGTGATGGCGTGTGGGATAGGGGTGATGGTGTGGGATAGGGGGATAGGGGGTGGTGGTGTGGGGGAGGGGGGTGATGGTGTGGGGGATAGGAGTTGATGGTGTGGGGGGATAGCAGGTGATGGTGTGTGTGGGGGATAGGGGTGATGGTGTGGGGGATAGGGGGTGATGGGGTTGGGTATAGGGGGTGATGGTGTGGGGGATAGGGGCTGATGGTGTGTGGGGGGATAGGTGGGGATGGTGTGTGTGTGGGGGATAGGGGGTGCTGGTGTGTGTGTGGGGGATAGGGGTGATGGTGTGTGGGATAGGGGGTGCTGGTGTGTGTGTGGGTGATACGGGGTGATAGTGTGTGGGATAGCGGGTGATGGTGTGTGGGTTAGGGGGTGCTGGTGTGTGTGGGGGGGATAGGGGTGATGGTGTGTGGGACAGGGGTTAATGGTGTGTGGGATAGGGGGTGATGGTGTGGGGGGATAGCGGGTGATGGTGTGTGTGTGGGGAATTGAGGATGAAGGTGTGGGGGATAGGGGGTGATGCTGTGTGGGATAGGGGGTGATGGTGTGTGGGATAGGGGGTGATGGTGTGAGGGATGGCGGGGGATGGTGTGTGTGTTTGGGGGATAGGGGGTGATGGCGTGTGGGATAGGGGTGATGGTGTGGGATAGGGGGATAGGGGGTGGTGGTGTGGGGGAGGGGGGTGATGGTGTGGGGGATAGGAGTTGATGGTGTGGGGGGATAGCAGGTGATGGTGTGTGTGGGGGATAGGGGTGATGGTGTGGGGGATAGGGGGTGATGGGGTTGGGTATAGGGGGTGATGGTGTGGGGGATAGGGGCTGATGGTGTGTGGGGGGATAGGTGGGGATGGTGTGTGGGGGGGATAGGTGGTGATGGTGTGTGTTGGTGGATAGGTGGTGATGGTGCGTGGGGGGGATAGGGGGTGATGGTGTGTGGGGGGATAGGGGGTGATGGTGTGTGTTGGTGGATAGGGGGTGATGGTGTGTGGGGGGATAGGGGGTGATGGTGTGTGTTGGTGGATAGGGGGTGATGGTGTGGGGATAGGGGGTGATGGTGTGGGGGATAGGGGGTGATGGTGTGTGGGGGGATAGGGGGTGATGGTGTGTGTTGGTGGATAGGGGGTGATGGTGTGGGGATAGGGGGTGATGGTGTGGGGGAAGGCGGTGATGGTGTGGGATATAGGGGGCGATGGTGTTGGGGATATCTTGTGATGGTGTGTGTGGGGGTGATGGTGTGGGTGATGGTGTGGGGGATAGCGGGTGATGGTGTGTGTGGGGGATAGGGGTTGATGGTGTGTGGGATAGGGGGTGATGGTGTGGGGGATATCTTGTGATGGTGTGGGGGGAGGTAGGGGGTGATGGTGTGGGCGATAGGGGGTGATGGTGTGTGGGGGGGATAGGGGGTGATGGTGTGTGTGTGGGGGGTATAGGGGGTGATGGTGTGTGTTGGGGGGGTATAGGGGGTGATGGTGTGTGTGTGGGGGGTATAGGGGGTGATGGTGTGTGTGGGCGGATAGGGGGTGATGGTGTGGGGGATAGGGGGTGATGGTGTTGGATAGGGGGTGATTGTGTGTGTGTGGGGATAGGGGGTGATGGTGTGGGGGATAGGGGGTGATGGTGTTGGATAGCGGGTGATGGTGTTGGATAGGGGGTGATTGTGTGTGTGGGGGGATAGGGGGTGATGGTGTGGGGGATAGGGGGTGATGGTGTTGGATAGGGGGGGATGGTGTTGGATAGGGGGTGATGGTGTGGGGGATATCTTGTGATGGTGTGTGTGGGGGATAGGCGGTGATGGTGTGGGGGATAGGGGTGAGGGTGTGGGGATAGGGGTTGATGGTGTGTGTGGTGGGATAGGGGGTGATGGTGTGTGGGGGGGATAGGGGGTGATGGTGTGGGGGATATCTTGTGATGGTGTGTGGGGGGAGCATAGGGGTGATGGTCTATGGGATAGGGGGTGATGGTGTGGGGCATAGGGGGTGGGGGTGTGTGTGGGGGGGCATAGGGGGTGATGGTGTGTGTGGGGGGGATAGGGGGTGATGGTTTGTGGGGGGATAGGGGGTGATGGTGTGTGTGGGGGGGATAGGGGGTGATGGTGTGTGTGGGGGGGATGGGGGGTGATGGTCTGTGGGGGGGATAGGAGGTGATGGTGATGGTGTGGGGGATGAGCGTGTGTTTGTGTGTGTGTGGGGGGTGTCTCTGTGTGTCTGTGTGTTTGCATGTACCTATGTTAATGCCCAATGCCTGGGGATGAGGTTAGCATCATGGCTACTTCTATCAACTATGTGCATTGAGCTTTTCCACTTTTCAGGTTGAGCTTTAGGGCTGTAGGTTCTCTCCAAGTCTGAATACATTCAGCTTGAGGCTGTCTGGCCAGCCATGTCTGACTGACTGTCTCAGCATTCAGCCTTAAAGAAACAAGTCACAACTGCTTCTTTTAACAACCAGTGTGTAGGATGGTAAATGGGTTCAGTACGCACATGGAGTCCTCTCCTGTGTGATTGATTGTGTGTGTGTGTGTGTTTGCTTATCGACTGGTTCTGTTAGCCTTACTGTGAGGCAGACTAATTTCAGCTACTTTCAATCTACAGAGGCCAGTGTTTCAATAACTACAGAACATGATCCTGTCTTGTGTTGACTTCTGATTTGGTCCCTCATTGCTTTTGGAAGAATTGTTAAGTTAAATATTTAGTTACTTGTGTTTGACCAGGGTGGTACGTCCCTTTCTGTTGAGGCTCTCTCAGAGCAGGAAGTGTTCTCTTCCTGTTAGCAGATTCTGGAGATTCGCTCAAAACACATACGCATACGTACACAGACTAAGTGTGGATGGAGTCCTACTGACACACACACACACACACACACACACACACACACACACACACACACACACACACACACACACACACACACACACACACACACACACACACACACACACACACACAGTAGAGATACATTCACTATACACACACTATAGCTGCTACTAGGCCAGATGGAATTCAGGTCAGTTAATTGCAAGGTGAATTTGCTAGTCAGATAAAGCCCTGTTCCCTGTAATGTTTATGTGAATGCATTATATGTGTGTATGTGTACGTATGTATTCACACTGGTCTTCACACAATGCAGTAGGTTAAATACATTTGAATTCAATCACGTTTTGACAGCAACACCTTTTGCTTTTGAACAAAACCTTCCATACATGTTTCTTCATTGTAGAAGTGGTCAGAAAGTGACGTTTTGGACCTGAATGACAAAACATTCAAGAAATAAAAGTTGCTCAAAGTTGACCTATGTTGAACACCCCACCATACCATGACATGTCTTCATCACTGTAAAAGATTAACGGTTGAGATTCATATCATTTACAAGATTACAAACAGGGTTGTCAAACTTCTATAATTTCTAGATTAAAAATAAATACAAATGATGCAATTTTTTTACCCTTAAATGTCAATTATGTAAAAATGTGTAAAAATAATTGTGTGTGTGTGTGTGTGTGTGTGTGTGTGTGTGTGTGTGTGTGTGTGTGTGTGTGTGTGTGTGTGTGTGTGTGTGTGTGTGTGAGTGCCTACAGTATGTGTGCATAATGTCTGAGTCTGTCTGGGTGTGTGTGTGTGCATTTATGTATGTGTCCCTGTGTGTGCGCGTGTTTGCACGTGTGCATGCTTCTGAGTCATCAGAGCTATAGCAGTCTCCCATGCATCCTGGACAGAAGCAGAGCCATAGTGTCGTGTTAGCTGTGCAGTAGACCGTGAGGCCTGCTGATGCTGAGGTAGAGGGCTGTAGTCATGATGCTGAGGTAGTGGGTTGTGGTCCTGATGCTGAGGTAGAAAGAAGGCTGTGGTCCTGATGCTGAGGTAGAGGGCTGTAGTCCTGATGCTGAGGTAGAGGGCTGTGTTCCGGATGCTGAGGTAGAGGGCTGTGGTCCTGATGCTGAGGTAGAGGGCTGTGGTCCTGATGCTGAGGTAGAGGGCTGTGGTCCGGATGCTGAGGTAGAGGGGTGTGGTCCGGATGCTGAGGTAAAGGGCTGTGGTCCTGATGCTGAGGTAGAGGGCTGTAGTCCTGATGCTGAGGTAGAGGGCTGTGGTCCTGATGCTGAGGTAGAGGGCTGTGGTCCTGATGCTGAGGTAGAGGGCTGTAGTCCTGATGCTGAGGTAGAGGGCTGTGGTCCTGATGCTGAGGTAGAGGGGTGTGGTCCGGATGCTGAGGTAGAGGGTTGTGGTCCTGATGCTGAGGTAGAGGGCTGTGGTCCGGATGCTGAGGTAGAGGGGTGTGGTCCGGATGCTGAGGTAGAGGGCTGTGGTCCTGATGCTGAGGTAAAGGGCTGTGGTCCTGATGCTGAGGTAGAGGGGTGTGGTCCGGATGCTGAGGTAAAGGGCTGTGGTCCTGATGCTGAGGTAGAGGGGTGTGGTCCGGATGCTGAGGTAGAGGGCTGTGGTCCGGATGCTGAGGTAGAGGGCTGTGGTCCTGATGCTGAGGTAAAGGGCTGTGGTCCTGATGCTGAGGTAGAGGGGTGTGGTCCGGATGCTGAGGTAAAGGGCTGTGGTCCTGATGCTGAGGTAGAGGGGTGTGGTCCTGATGCTGAGGTAGAGGGCTGGGGTCCTGATACTGAGGTAGAGGGCTGTGGTCCTGATACTGAGGTAGAGGGGTGTGGTCCTGATGCTGAGGTAGAGGGCTGTGGTCCTGATGCTGAGGTAGAGGGCTGTGGTCCTGATGCTGAGGTAGAGGGCTGTGGTCCTGATGCTGAGGTAAAGGGCTGTGGTCCTGATGCTGGTGCATACTCTACCTGCGTGCACTGGACAGTCCATAATCCCCAACCATAACCCTGTGTGGGTTCTCTCATAGCTGGTTGTGTAATTTCCCCTCGCTCAGTCAGCTCACCTCAACCTGGGCAGATGGGGACTGGAGGCTAGAGGAGACAGACGTGGTTGGGGTCGACAGATGTGGGGGCGGTGACAGACTCAGGAGGCATAGGATGGACTTTTTTGATTTAATAGGACCCTCTGAGAGATCTATATCTATTTATCTCCCCATTTATACATCTCTCCCCCAATTTCTCACCCTCTCCATTTCCTGTATCCCTACTCCCTTGATATCCCTCTATCCATCCCTCTCTCTTGACATGCCTTCTTTCTAGGTGAAAGTATAAACTCTCGTCATTCAAATTTGAAGCAATATCCATTTGGTGAGATTACTTATTAAGAGTCTTCATTCTGTCTAGCTGATTGGTAGATATTATAATTTATATTTTCCTTATAAAGTGTGTCTGCAGTGGAGCGATTAAATTACTGAACAAAGGCTCAGTACTGGAGGAGCTGACTGGGCTGGGGCTATCAGTACTGGAGGAGCTGACTGGACTGGGGCTATCAGTACTGGAGGAGCTGACTGGGTTGGGTCTATCAGTACTGGAGGAGCTGACTGGGCTGGGTCTATCAGTACTGGAGGAGCGGACTGGGCTGGGGCTATCAGTACTGGAGGAGCTGACTGGGCTGGGGCTATCAGTACTGGAGGAGCTGGCTGGGCTGGGTCTATCAGTACTGAAGGAGCTGGCTGGGCTGGGGCTATCAATACTAGAGGAGCTGACTGGGCTGGGGCTATCAGTACTGGAGGAGCTGGCTGGGCTGGGTCTATCAGTACTGGAGGAGCTGACTGGGCAGGGGCTATCAGTACTGGAGGAGCTGACTGGGCTGGGTCTAACAGTACTGGAGGAGATGACTGGGCTGGGGCTATCAGTACTGGAGGAGCTGGCTGGGCTGGGGCTATCAATACTGGAGGAGCTGACTGGGCTGGGTCTATCAGTACTGGAGGAGCTGGCTGGGCTGGGGCTATCAGTAATGGAGGAGCTGGCTGGGCTGGGGCTATCAATACTGGAGGAGCTGACTGGGCTGGGTCTATCAGTACTGGAGGAGCTGACTGGGCAGGGGCTATCAGTACTGGATGAGCTGACTGGGCTGGGTCTATCAGTACTGGAGGAGCTGACTGGGCTGGGGCTATCAGTACTGGAGGAGCTGGATGGGCTGGGGCTATCAGTACTGGAGGAGCTGGCTGGGCTGGGGCTATCAGTACTGGAGGAGCTGACTGGGCTGGGGCTATCAGTACTGGATGAGCTGGCTGGGCTGGGGCTATCAGTACTGGAGGAGCTGGCTGGGCTGGGGCTATCAGTACTGGAGGAGCTGGCTGGGCTGGGGCTATCAGTACTGGAGGAGCTGGCTGGGCTGGGGTTATCAGTACTGGAGGAGCTGACTGGGCTGGGGCTATCCGTACTGGAGGAGCTGACTGGGCTGGGGCTATCAGTACTGGAGGAGCTGACTGGGCTGGGGCTATCCGTACTGGAGGAGCTGACTGGGCTGGGTCTATCAGTACTGGAGGAGCTGACTGGGCTGGGGCTATCAGTACTGGAGGAGCTGGCTGGGCTGGGGCTATCAGTACTGGAGGAGCTGACTGGGTTGGGTCTATCAGTACTGGAGGAGCTGACTGGGCTGGGTCTATCAGTACTGGAGGAGCTGACTGGGCTTGGTCTATCAGTACTGGAGGAGCTGACTGGGTTGGGTCTATCAGTACTGGAGGAGCTGACTGGGCTTGGTCTATCAGTACTGGAGGAGCTGGCTGGGCTGGGGCTATCAGTACTGGAGGAGCTGACTGGGTTGGGTCTATCAGTACTGGAGGAGCTGACTGGGCTTGGTCTATCAGTACTGGAGGAGCTGACTGGGCTGGGTCTATCAGTACTGGAGGAACTGACTGGCAGGGGGCTATCAGTACTACTGCTTTTGTTTGAGAAAGAGGGAGGGATGCAGTCTGTGTGGTGTCTAATGCACCAGAGCTGAGGAAAGGGGAAGGGAAATACTTTAACATCCACTGAGTAGAATTGAATCTCAACAGTCTTTGTTTGACCCTAGATTTCAGTTAGGTTTTAGCATGGCTAAACAAATTCTTGCTTGTCGTAAATGTAGATATATATTCATATTTAGTGACAGTTATAGAAGAACGATGCCCTCATTCCAGATGTTGTATTTTACCTTCTCATCCGTCTCTCTGCCTTTCAATCTCTCTCTTTCTCTCGCCGTCACCTTCTCCCTCCATCAGCCACAGAGCATCTCTTCCATCTTCTGTTTTCTTCCCTCCCCCTCTCTCTCAGACCTATGGATTGTGTATATGTAAGGCTTACACACAGTGACTGCTGAAACTCCACAGGCAGCCCTCCTAGTATTCCTCAACACACTAATCCTCCAGTACATTCTATACTCCCTGAGGTGTATCTGTCAATGACATTACCACTTTCATATTTCTATACATGCTAAAAGGCAAAGATGAAAACCAGTTGATCCTAGGTTGATACCGCTCAGCCATACACACCAAATCCACTATATCCCCAGCTTAGTCTAATGTCATCACATATGACTAAACAGCCATTCCACAACATTAGTATTACTTAAGTGAGGTTATGTGTGGATTTCTTCAGCTCCCTCTCAGAGACTGTCACAGGACTCTCCTCTCCTCTCCTCTCCTCTCCTCTCCTCTCCTCTCCTCTCCTCATTACCACTCCGTAAGGAACTTGAAAATACTCCCCACAGAACTGTCTGTTTCTAACCAACAGTTGTTGCTAACAAACACTTGTTGAAGGTCAGATTCTGAGGAGGAGGAACCTGAGGATAATAGTAGAGATATAGATGGTAGAGTGGAGCTCTCTCACAGTTGACATGGCAACAGCTTGTCTTGATCCTGGAGAGGCTGGAGACGTTGACAGTAAGTTCTGCCTGTGAGATGGCAATGATGATGAATGGGAGACAGAACCGGTTTGATCCGGCATGGCTGAGTGCTCTGTTCTGAGCAAGAGAGAGAGAGAGGGAGAGAGGTGGGGCAAGGGAGAGAAATATATATAGACAGAGAGTGGGGATGCAGTGAAATACACACCACTGACTCTCTAATTAGAGAAATAGAGGTTTTCTGGTGATTCATTTCACTTAGCAGGTGGCAGCAGAATCCACACTGTCTGTAGGCTGTTATGGGTTTTGAGTTGTTCCACAGAGACTTACAGTAGTGAATGCATACATTTTCATTCACACACACACACACACACACACACACACACACGTATGTATGTGCCCGCTTGGCTACATAAATGCATGTGTCACCTTTTTACCTAGCCCTGTCATGGTAATGTACACCAGCATATTGAGCTGTGTGTTTATGGATGATGTGTAACTCTGTGTCTTTGTGACAGAACAGACAGGCTCACTGGTGTGGAGCTCAATGCTAAGTAGTAATGGGTGGACTCAGAAAACTCTCTCTCTCTCTTTATCTACCTCTCACTCTCTCTTAGTTTAATCTAGACTTCTTTACCTCAGACTAACTATACATACTGAATCTGTCTCTCTCTCTCCCTCTCTCTCTCTCCCTCTCATTATCTCACTCTCTCCTAGTTTAATCTAGACTTCTTTACCTCAGACTAACTATACATACTGAATCTGTCTCTCTCTCTCCCTATCTCTCTCTCCCTCTCATTATCTCACTCTCTCCTAGTTTAATCTAGCCTTCTTTACCTCAGACTAACTATACATACTGAATCTGCCTCTCTCTCTCCCTCTCTCTCTCTCCCTCTCATTATCTCACTCTCTCCTAGTTTAATCTAGCCTTCTTTACCTCAGACTAACTATACATACTGAATCTGTCTCTCTCTCTTAGTCTTAAGCTAGCTTCCTCAATGTCTCAGACCAACCAGATTTCTCTCCTGTTTCCTCACTCTCTCGTCTGATCGTTTATTGGTTAAGAACGTTGGGCCATTAACCGAAAGGTTGCTGGTTTGAAACTCAGAGCCGACCACCCGCACCTTTCTGAGGGTTAAATATGGAAGACACATTTTGGTTGAATGCATCAATTGAATAGGTATCCCCTTTCCCCTAATCTAGTGGAGTCTACCCTTCACACTGTCTCAGAACAATCTAACATGTTGCTCACTAGAAAACACGACGTAAACTATTTTCAGTAGCATGGTAACTTTTCTTTGGCAATGTATGTAAGTAGGCAATTATTTAACTGCCCCATCTCACCCCTGTTTCTCCTTCCATCTCTCTCCCCCATCTCTGTTCCCTCTCACTACCCTCTGTCTGTCTGTCTGTCTGTCTGTCTGTCTGTCTGTCTGTCTGTCTGTCTGTGGGTGAGATGCAGAGGGCAAATCAGGTTTTAGCTCATTAAAGGGGCCTTGCTTTGATTAATTGGATGAGTGTGTTGTCTCCACCAGGTTTGATTGCTCCTATTCCATTGTAGCATTATAGCTGCTAAAGATCCCTGTAACCTGCATGGAACTTCCTCTGTTTTAGGATGTTTTCAATGTTGTCAATCGTTTTCCACAATGCCACTGTAGTGATAATAAGCAACAGTAGACCTGTGTGTTGTCAGATGCTCAGCACTAAGGCTCTGTATGGATCCTCTTCCTCTCCTGGTTGAGTTTCTGGCTGTCTTCCTACAGCTGTTGAATCCAGAAATCCAGATCTTTCTGTATCCTGACGACTCACACTGAAGTGTTCTGTTGCTCTGTCGTTCGCTACATACTTTAGTCTGAGACTGCCGTCATTGAAGTTGTTTGTGGTGACCAGGGGCACGAGGGGCGTTGTACAAAACAAAGTCATCAGCGACTGGATCGTCTCTAACCAATCAGAGTATCAAAAACAATGACGAATTTTCACCTCGCCACTTTACCCCTCGTGTGTTCTGGCCCAACCCATCGGCTTCTGGACCAATCATCAGACGGCCCCGAATGTGTTTACATTCGGTGAAGGGTCAGGGAGGTACTCAGATCCAGACTCATTGCGGAGAAGAAACTAACATCCGTGGGTGTGGCGTAGCGTTTGGTCGGAACAAGGAGTCTGGGTAGCCAGGCAAATCGTTCTGCCCTTTTACCTCTCATCTTTTAGTCTGTCGTTTAACCTTTGATCACCAGGATGTCATCCTCACCCTCCCTCTCAGCCCTGATCTGTGGCCTGTACTCTCACTTCAAAAGCATTTGAATTCCTCTTCAAAGACTAGTCTCTGAAGGTCCTCTGTTTCCACTACAGGCCCCTGTGGCTCTCTATTTCCTTATTTTTGATCCAACGTTTTATCGCCCTCTCGCTCCCTCCATCTCTTGTGCCTGCATTGCCATGACTTAAATATCACACACACACACACACACACACACACACACACACACACACACACACACACACACACACACACACACACACACACACACACACACACACACACACACACACACACACACACACACACACACACACACACTCCCTCGCTTAGACACTTTAGAGAAAACATATTTCAGCCCAGCAAAAAAAAGGGGCATGCAGGAGGGTCAAACACTGTGTCATTCTGTCCAGCAAATGACTATGAACGAGAACCAATTCAGGCTGAGCCTCTGGTGGGAAGAAAGGCTTTCTGGGATATAAAGAAACAATCACAGCCTACCAGTTTCGTTGTTTCTATCTCTCCATCTTCCATTAGGCTTTTATCAACCACTTGCAGGCTTGAGAGATGTGTGTGTTTGTATATTTGGGGTGGAGGGGGAGTGTGTATATGTGTGTGTGTGTCACAGGTAGCTGGTGACACCTTATTTGGGGAGGACGGGCTCATAGTAATGGCTGGAAGGGAATCAATGGAATGGTATCAACCACATCACACATGGTTTCCATGTGTTTGATACCATTCCCTTCCAGCCATTATTATGAGCCGTCAACCCCTTACCAGCCTTGTGTGTGTGTGTGTGTGTGTGTGTGTGTGTGTGTGTGTGTGTGTGTGTGTGTGTGTGTGTGTGTGTGTGTAATATGGCTACCCAGATAATTATCCAATGGGCAAGATTAAAAAGCTAGAATAACTCAATAACAACGCCACGCCTAAGTCAGGAAATCACTCACTGATTATTGTCTGTAGTTCAGCCGTGTTGGGAAAAACAATGACTGGCTTGTTACTGTATGATCTACCAGCCGGGGCTCACAGCACGACCCATTTTGCATTAATTACAGTGTGTTTGTGTGCAGTGTTGTTTGTTTTCTGTAATATCCATTCTGAATTCCTTTTTTGTTGAGGGATTTATTTATGTATTTATTTGCACCAAAGAAAACAAGTGATAGACAACAACAACAACAACAACAACAACAACAACAATACAGATGAAAAACAGTGTGCAGATGTGCTTGAATGAAAACCACACCACAAAATAACTATATTCAATGCATAAGTACAAAAATACAATTAGTTTGTTACAACAGAACCTAGTAAACCTACTAATTATACATGTATAAATGAATTGATCAGTAATGTCAAAAAACAAAAGCAACTGTTTTGTTTAAATGTGTGTGTGCATGTGAATGTGTGAGAGTTAGGCTTTATGGAGGAGATTACTGAGTAGTTTGGTTCATCAGGCTGACCCCCAGTCTTTGAGGGATGGTGATATTTTGGCAATGTGAAGATGAGTGTGGTACCTCTGTATCTGATAGAGAATTGACTATGTGAGGTGTGGCAGTGGAGGAGGGTGAAGGTTATCACAGTGTCTTGTGTTGTATAGATGGATGTCAGAATGAACCTGGAAGAATCCATTGAAAGGTAAACTGTCTGGGGGTATGAGTATTTGTTTATGAAAGTGCATAATTGCTGTACATTAATGTTGTAAATAGACAAGATATTGAGTTTCTTAAACAAAGGTGCAGATGGAGCCGGGAAATTAGAGGAGGTGGCTATTCTTGCAAACGTATTTTGTATAATGAGTAATTTGTCTAGTTAGGAGGCATATTTACTGGCCCAGACAATATTACAGTAAATGAGATATGGGTCATTTAAGCTATAGAGTTAGGAAGCAAGCCTGATGAACCAAACCACTAGTCTTTCTGATGAAAGCAGATTTCACTTCGCTACGGACATTTTGAATATGATCTTTACAGGACAACTTTTCATCAACTAGAACTCAGAGGAATCTAGTGGATGTAACTTGATCCATTTACAGTGCCTTGCGAAAGTATTCGGCCCCCTTGAACTTTGCGACCTTTTGCCACATTTCAGGCTTCAAACATAAAGATATAAAACTGTATTTTTTTGTGAAGAATCAACAACAAGTGGGACACAATCATGAAGTGGAACGACATTTATTGGATATTTCAAACTTTTTTAACAAATCAAAAACTGAACAATTGGGCGTGCAAAATAATTAAATTATTATTATTATTATTGTCCCACTTGTTGTTGATTCTTCACAAAAAAATACAGTTTTATATCTTTATGTTTGAAGCCTGAAATGTGGCAAAAGGTCGCAAAGTTCAAGGGGGCCGAATACTTTCGCAAGGCACTGTAATTCCCACCATTTGAGTTTCTGGCTTCTTTTTTATTTTATTTTGTATTTCTTTTACAATATTTGTTATTCTTACTAGTGAACATAATAAAGTTAGATTGTTTAACATTTAAAGATCATTTGTTTATCTGGAACCATTCAGAAAATGTGTCCATGCCTAGGTTGGCTTCATTAATCAAAACTCTTATGTGATAAAAATCTACTTGGTATCCTCAGCAAAGAGAATGGGAGGTACGGTAGAAGACACAGCAGCAAGGTCATTGATATAGATTAGGAATAACAAAGGTAATAATGCAATTTAGAAAGTAACATTTCATGATCAACCGTGTCAAAATCTTTGGATGAATCTAAAAAGATGCAGAGAGCGTGTTCATTGTTGTCCAGGGCTGTAAAGATTTTATCCACAAGTTACAAAGGAACTATATCTGTGGGGTAGTTTTTCAAAAACCATATTGATGCTCATGTAGAATATAGTGTTGATTTAAGTGCTTCAACATTCTCTTACACACCAATTTTTCTAGGATTTTAGAAAAACATGGTAGTACAGATATTGGCCAATAATTTGTGAAAGATATTGGATACCCAGATTTATAGAGGGGGATAACTTTGGTAATATTTAAATCTATAGGAACAGTACTAGTTTGCATAGATTTGGTGAAGATATGCATTAGAGGCTCAGTAATCGAGGAAGACACTGATTTCACCAAAAAGGCACCAATCTCATCATGACCTTCTACTGATATCTTTACCATTTAACTCCATCACCTCCATCACATCAGGAGGATCAAACTGAAGTGTCACGTTCGTCATAAGTATCGGACCAAGGCGCAGCGTGGAATGCGTACATTTTCTTTTTAATGAATGAGCAAAAATAACAAACAAACGAAACGTGACGCTATACAAACTAGTGCTGACAGGCAACTAAACATAGACAAGATCCCACAACTAACAATGGGGAAAATGGCTACCAATATGATCCCCAATCAGAGACAACGAGAAACAGGTAAACATAGACATACAAAAACGCTAGATGACAAAAACCCTAGACATACAACAACTAGAGTACCCACCCTAGTCACACCCTGACCTAACCAAAATATATAGAAAAACAGACAATCTAAGGTCAGCGCGCGACATGAAGCAGAGAAGGGAAATGTCTCTTAATGTAATCCAAGGGATTGCCATCAGTTTTCTTAATATTCTTTTACAGAGAGGAACCCACATTCACAAAAAAGTTATTCAATTCTTATTTCCAACAATAAATTGAGATGGGATGGTTCTAGATGCCTTTTTCTTATTTAACAATTGATTGATGATTTTCCCATTTGATTTTGTATTATTTAAGGATTCTTGGAATTAGTCAAATATATTTTGGGGGATATCTGAAGTAGGTGAGTAAATTTGTTCTTATACTACTTGTAATTTGTCCATCGGGGAAGAAAGTGCCATTTCTATGAGCCCTCTCCATCTCCATGAGTTTAGGGTCCGGTTTGACTTGATCTGTCAGGAGTGTCTTGGCCTTGACTTCTGTGTCATGCCAAGTTTCAGTCTTTACGTCCTCAATTCAAATGTTATTGTGCCTCGATTGGTTTTTGAGGTAGTATCCTTTGGAAGAGTGCTTGTCAAGTGTTATTTGTAAAATGGTGAGATCCTCAGACATGGTTTTGAATGCGGTCTGGCTGGGGACATTCACCTCCGACTGCGTAAATTCCAAACGGTGTATAAATTCCGTTACATCCTTAAACAGATCATTAACCCTTCTGTTGGTAGAATCCAGAAAAAGTTGCAGGAAGGACTTGAAGTTATTGTCCTGCAGATGTGTTAGATCTTTCTAGAAGTCTTTTTGTTGATCCAGTAGTTCATGGAGAGTAGTGCTTGATACGTACTCGTCTTCCGCATTGAGCTTTGCGGCGTTTTTCTGTATAGTATCAGCCATGCCACAAGCTTGTTGTGAGCTAAAAATGAGTTCGCAAACACAACCCACAACCCGTCTCCCGAAAACAAGCTCCGCCAATGAAATGACTTACACGCAACAGCAACTCACACTTGATCACACATGCACCAGTAGGATAAACAGAGAGAAAGAGGAGGACTTGATCACACATGCACCAGTAGGATAAACAGAGAGAAAGAGGAGGACTTGATCACACATGCACCAGTAGGATAAACAGAGAGAAAGAGGAGGGCTTGATCACACATGCACCAGTAGGATAAACAGAGAGAAAGAGGAGGACTTGATCACACATGCACCAGTAGGATAAACAGAGAGAAAGAGGAGGACTTGATCACACATGCACCAGTAGGATAAACAGAGAGAAAGAGGAGGGCTTGATCACACATGCACCAGTAGGATAAACAGAGAGAAAGAGGAGGGCTTGATCACTGAATGGATCCTGGCTGCACTTTACTCATCAAGTCAGTTAGTGCTGTGGATACAAGCAGTATGTGAAAACACCGGTCAGAGGTGCTTGGGAGAGACAGCGGTAGGAGCATTCGTTTATCCACGGAGCGAGCAGTATGTGAAAACCCCGGTCAGAGATGCTTGGGAGAGACAGCGCTAGGAGCATTCGTTTATCCACGGAGCGAGCAGCGGGAACCAGCAAGCTTGGTGCCTCAATTAAAGCTGGAATCCTTAATTGAAACAATGACAAAGTGGACACCATAGCCTCTGTTTTGGTAAAAGAAAAATGAGGGATGAGCCTGGAGAAATGTAACCACTCTCAAATTCAAAGACAGAGCTGTGGATGCAAGGACAGTTGTTACCATGTTTTGAGGCTATATAGTTTTTGTTTGCATATATATTGTTTACATATTATATATTGTTATATATATTGTTTACCCCTATGATGTAACTGGAATGATGAGATAGATGTTCTTCTTCTATGTTTTTGTTTTATTATTTAACTGCCATACTGTGTTGGATCTTGTCTAGCCATCTTGTCTCAAGAGGACCACAATAGAAATAAGTCCCAGACTTTATTGTGTGTTATCCTCAATCATTTTTATTAAAGTGCAAGTATGGCTTTAAGTTTTATGTGTGCTTGTTTTTTAAAATGGTTGAATTAATAAACTAAACTACAAACTTCAGAGTAAAAAAAACGAATATTTTTGGTTCTGATGGGGTACGACAGTTGAACTAACCTCATGAGGCACTTATAAGTTATATTCCTCAAGAATCAATGGTCAAAAATCGATGTAGCAGCTAAGGATTCTAGCTTTAAACCAATATTTTTCTCTCTTTCTTTCTCACTCTCTCTCTCTGTCCCTGCCTCTTCCACACCACTCGTTCTCTCTCCCTCATCCCTCTCTCTCTCCCCCTCTCCAGGCTGTGAGCCCTGTGGAGTGTGGTCATGACCAGCCAGGGCAGCAACAGTAGCAGGAAGGACGGCCATGCCGCTGACAGTACCCCCTCCTCCTCCACGCCCCCCCGCCCGCCCCCAGGCCCCAAGCTGCAGGTGCAGCGCTCTCTCTCCCGGGACACCATCACCATCCACTTCTCCGCCCTGGGACAAGAGGAGGACGAAGAGCTGTATGGGTTTGGGGCGTCTGTGTCATCGTCCTCCGCAGGAGAGGAGTCAGAAGGGCTGGGTGGGATGGGGGGGAGGACTGAGGACCAGGGCATCGTGACAGCCTTGGAAGCCAGCGAGGAGCTACTGTTTGAGGCTGGAGGGATTGGGACCACCACTACCATTGCTGTGTCCTCTACCACTCTACCCCACAGCCCAGCCCTGCCCATCCTCCCCCCCTCCATGCACACCCCCCTCCAGTCCCCCCCCGCTTGCTCCTCCTGGCCCTCTGATCACACAAGACCCATGATCCCTCCCACCTCCTCCTCCACCACCTCCTCCCCGTCTCGCTCAGCAGCCCTGCCCTCCAAGCCTTTCCTCAGCCTCAGGTCCCTGTCCAATGAAATGATGATTGCCCCTCCTTCTTCTGCCGGACGCCACCGCCACCACCTGATGAAGACGTTCGTCAAGTCTCTCTCCACGGACAACACCAGGCCCGACCACCAGGAGGCGCCATCACCACCATCTCTCTCCCAGCAGCGCCCACCTCCAGACTCCCGCGTCAACAATCTGCAGCTCTTCAAGCAGTTGGGCCAGCCGATGGGCTCCACCACGTCTGGGGGTGGTGACTCCAAGACGGCCCCCTCCTCACCCCTCACCTCCCCGGCCGACGGGAGGTGTTTCTTCAAGGTGCAAGAGATGGAGGCCAGGATCGAGGATACTAGGAGGCGTTTGTCGGAGGTCATGTGTGAGCCAATGCAGCTGTTCAGTAAGTTCATGGGCGACGAGGCTGGAGGCGGAGCCGAGGGAGGGGGTACAGGAGGGGGTGCCTCTGCTACCCACCGCTCCCTCTCCCTCAGCGCCACGGAGCTCACCAACCTGGCAGGCCTCAATGGGCACGCAGAGAGCAACAACAACTACAGCATCAAAGAGGAGGGGGGCAACTCTGAAGGAGAGGAGGAGGAAGAGGAGACCCCTACTGGTGAAGCCTCAGCAGACACTATCTTCTCCTCTCCTCCAGCCAAGTCCTCCAGGACCTCCAGGGTCTCCTCCCCTCCTCCTCTCCCTAGGTCCTCCTCCCTCGCCCTGGGTCACTGCTCCATGTCGGCCCTAGTCCGCCTGGAGGACGAAGAGTTCTGTGAGCTCTACAGTGAAGGCTTTGAGCTCTGTACTGACACTGAGACACCGGACGGGGAGCGGCCCGGGTCCCTGCAGATCCAAACGGGAAGCACGGGCGTCTGCAGTGAAGCCGAGTCCGACGAAGAGGAGGAAGACTTACCAAACGTGCCCATCACTGGCCTCCTCTTCTTCACGTGTCTAGTCTACAGTTACCTGGTATTCCCCCTGCCACCCTATTTGTGTGCGGTGTTGCAGGGGGTGGCAGCAGGGTTCATGCTGGCTATACTGGTGGTGTGGCTGTCGGCTCCGGAGGTCTCCAGCTGCAGTGGGACCAGGCAGGGCAGACGAAGGGGGGAGCAGTGGAACGTGGCCCAGCTGGATATCAAAGAACCTGGAATCTTTAAGGTAGGTCACTGTGTTAGCAGTTTAGTACTAAGTATTTAGAAATTGAAATTAGTGCCAAAACAATTGGGAAAAAACTGTAAAGGGTGCATTAGTATAAGACTGGAACAAAAGCCTGCTCTACTCTCCAGAACCAGAGTTTGTGACTGAACACTGTCCTATGTTTCACAGCCTATCCCTGTATTTTTTTGTGTAAGGTTATGACAAAGAAAGCTTTCTACCCAAGAGGATAGATAATAGATTTATAAATGCAACAATAAAGATATTGTCATGGATAGGAATACTTTTCTGTTGTGCAACGACCAAGGTATATTTAAGGCAGATCACATAGAAACACATCTTAGATAGGCTGTGTCCTTCCCCTAGTAGTACCTGTCACCACTGTGGACAGACAGCCTGACATCTTAGATAGGCTGTGTCCTTCCCCTAGTAGTACCTGTCATCACTGTGGACAGACAGCCTGACATCTTAGATAGGCTGTGTCCTTCCCCTAGTAGTACCTGTCACCACTGTGGACAGACAGCCTAACATCTTAGATAGGCTGTGTCCTTCCCCTAGTAGTACCTGTCACCACTGTGGACAGACAGCCTGACATCTTAGATAGGCTGTGTCCTTCCCCTAGTAGTACCTGTCACCACTGTGGACAGACAGCCTGACATCTTAGATAGGCTGTGTCCTTCCCCTAGTAGTACCTGTCACCACTGTGGACAGACAGCCTAACATCTTAGATAGGCTGTGTCCTTCCCCTAGTAGTACCTGTCACCACTGTGGACAGACAGCCTGACATCTTAGATAGGCTGTGTCCTTCCCCTAGTAGTACCTGTCACCACTGTGGACAGACAGCCTGACATCTTAGATAGGCTGTGTCCTTCCCCTAGTAGTACCTGTCATCACTGTGAACAGACAGCCTGACATCTTAGATAGGCTGTGTCCTTCCCCTAGTAGTACCTGTCATCACTGTGGACAGACAGCCTAACATCTTAGATAGGCTGTGTCCTTCCCCTAGTAGTACCTGTCACCACTGTGGACAGACAGCCTGACATCTTAGATAGGCTGTGTCCTTCCCCTAGTAGTACCTGTCACCACTGTGGACAGACAGCCTGACATCTTAGATAGGCTGTGTCCTTCCCCTAGTAGTACCTGTCATCACTGTGGACAGACAGCCTGACATCTTAGATAGGCTGTGTCCTTCCCCTAGTAGTGCCTGTCACCACTGTGGACAGACAGCCTGACATCTTAGATAGGCTGTGTCCTTCCCCTAGTAGTACCTGTCATCACTGTGGACAGACAGCCTGACATCTTAGATAGGCTGTGTCCTTCCCCTAGTAGTACCTGTCACCACTGTGGACAGACAGCCTGACATCTTAGATAGGCTGTGTCCTTCCCCTAGTAGTACCTGTCACCACTGTGGACAGACAGCCTAACATCTTAGATAGGCTGTGTCCTTCCCCTAGTAGTACCTGTCACCACTGTGGACAGACAGACTAACATCTTAGATAGGCTGTGTCCTTCCCCTAGTAGTACCTGTCACCACTGTGGACAGACAGCCTGACATCTTAGATAGGCTGTGTCCTTCCCCTAGTAGTACCTGTCATCACTGTGGACAGACAGCCTGACATCTTAGATAGGCTGTGTCCTTCCCCTAGTAGTACCTGTCATCACTGTGGACAGACAGCCTGACATCTTAGATAGGCTGTGTCCTTCCCCTAGTAGTACCTGTCACCACTGTGGACAGACAGCCTAACATCTTAGATAGGCTGTGTCCTTTCCCTAGTAGTACCTGTCACCACTGTGGACAGACAGCCTGACATCTTAGATAGGCTGTGTCCTTCCCCTAGTAGTACCTGTCACCACTGTGGACAGACAGCCTGACATCTTAGATAGGCTGTGTCCTTCCCCTAGTAGTACCTGTCATCACTGTGGACAGACAGCCTGACATCTTAGATAGGCTGTGTCCTTCCCCTAGTAGTACCTGTCATCACTGTGGACAGACAGCCTGACATCTTAGATAGGCTGTGTCCTTCCCCTAGTAGTACCTGTCACCACTGTGGACAGACAGCCTGACATCTTAGATAGGCTGTGTCCTTCCCCTAGTAGTACCTGTCACCACTGTGGACAGACAGCCTGCAGCTTCTATTGAGTTAGCAAGCTGAGCACATGTTGCTGATAGCATCTACAAGATAAACAGCTGATACACGGCTGGCTTTTCCCCAGTGGGACTCGGAGAGAGTAGGGAGGATCTACAAGGCTGCGTCCCACATGGCACCCTATTCCCTATGTATTGCACTACTTTTGACCAAGGCCCATAGGGTTCTTGGTTAAAAGTAGTGCACCATATAGGGATTAGGTTGCCATTTGAGATGCAAACCAATTCTCCATATCGCGTCTCTGTTTGTCGTTAAAGTTCAGGAATAAAACCTGATGGCTGCTCACTTTATCAGATAGGACAGGAAGCCATTCAGTATATGTCTGTAGATATCCATCTTCTTCCCTCTCTTGAATGGCTAAACAACATGGTTGCCAAGGTAACAATTCTCCTCCCTCCATGAATCCTATTATCCACACCAGTACTTTTCAGTAGGCTTGGGTTATTACACCATTAAACATTACACTGGCTTAAATATTGGGATGTACAACCTCTCCTGAATGCTCATGCAGGATTCACAATGGTGGCTTCCCAGTGGGATAGAGAAACATTGGCTGGATAAGAAACACATCAAAGTCCGGTGTGGCACAGCATGGTGCTTGCAACACCAGGGTTGTGGGTTTGATTCCCATGGGGGACCAGTATGAAAATGTATGCCCTCACTACTGTAATAAGACTCTGGATAAAAGTGTCTGCTAAATGACGGATCTAACATCCTCATTGGGCTATCCAACAACATACTGAGGCTATATAGCGTTCCCTCCAGCTGCATTGGGGTTTGCCCTGAAACAACCTCACAGATGAAATGGTCTGTTGATTTGTCAAACGTTCTCCTTTTAGCCCAGTCAATGTGCTGGAAACTGAAGCAGAGGAGACACGCTTAGCGGTTGGCTAGCGGTTATGTAAGCGTGTGTTTGTGTGTGCTTGTGCGTGTGTGTTTGAACCCGTGTGGGCACATGAGCTCCATATCCTCAGGCTACAGCTGTACTGGAGAGAGGCTCTCTGGTCACGTGGAACACAGCCCAACATAGCACCTGTGGAACCACAGAATATAGCCAGCTAAAGGAGAGGTCATACGGGTCAGCTCTCACCCACAGTCACGCTATGATGTCATCATGCCCATGATGTAACTCATGATGTAACGTCTCCCCGTCTCTGAAGAGAACTGAACAGACCGCTGTTGTTGTTTAGATGAAGCCATGTTGTGATAATATCTCCACATATCAACATGATGTAACGTCTCCTCGTCTCTGAAGAGAACTGAACAGACCGTTGTTGTTGTTTAGATGAAGCCATGTTGTGATAATATCTCCACATATCAACATGCTCTGGATGATTCTCTCACTGTGATGTTAGTATGGACCAGGACTGTCAGCTAAAAGTTGGAGACCGTGTGGTTATGTGGCTGTATTGCAGCCGATCACACTCCCCAATTAGTGTGTGTGTGTGTGTGTGTGTGTGCGTGCGTGCGTGCGTGCGTGCGTGCGTGTGCGTGTGTGTGTGCGTGTGTGTGTGTGTGTGTGTGTGTGTGTGCGTGTCATTCGTGCATATTATTAGTCTCCATGTTGTTTCATGCGTCGGTCTGAGAGTTAACCGTGTGTATTGTTCCCATTAACAGGGCTGGATGAACCAGATGTCCAGCTATGACCTAGAGATGTACCATGCCACTCTGACCCACTCTGTGTATGTACGTCTGGAGGGCTCCACCCTGCGCCTGTCCAAACCCAACCGTAACATCGCCCGGCGGGCCACGCACAACGAGCCCAAACCTGACGTCACCTACATCAGCCAGAAGATCTACGACCTCACCGACAGCAAGGTGTGTGTGTGTGTGTCTGTATATCTCTCTGTCTGTCCGTCTGTCTGTGGAACGTGTTGTATGGTCGTTTGCGGATGGATGCCCCATTTTGTTTGTGTATGTCTAAGACAGAGAGAGGAAGGGAAAGGGAAAAGCAATGTGCAAGGGACGTCGTCCTACGTCATACTTCCGGGTCCTGTCCCCTAATCTCTTGAATGGGCTCGACGTTTATATCATCAGCCTAATATCAGCCTAATATCAGCCTAATATCAGCCTAATATCAGCCTAATATTTTTATAACACCCCCATGAGGTTCATGTAGCGTGTAACATCCAAATGTGTCCCCAGATCCACCTGGTGCCCCAGAGCCTGGCCAGGAAGCGCGTGTGGAACAAGAAGTACCCCATCTGTATCGAGCTGGCCAAGCAGGACGACTTCATGTCCAAGGTCCAGGCCCAGGGAGAGAGGCCTGAACCTGGGGAAGAGAAACCGGCCGGGGTGGGGGAGAAGGGGGAGAAGCTGGAGGGTCCAGGTGGAGCTGGGGGTGGAGAGGAGCCTAGGAAACCCCCAGGGGAGCGGGATCTGACCCTGTTCCTGTTTGGGAGGACAGGTCGGGAGAAAGAAGAATGGTTCAGAAGGATTTTGGTGGCATCCAGACTTAAGTCTGAGGCTAATAAAACGTCCAGTGAGCATCCAGTGGGCGGTGAGGGAACATTCAGATGAACACACAGACAGCTGTACTTTTTGGGGACCAACAATTGATTCCCATTCAAAATCCTATTCTCCCTAACCTTAACCCTAACCCTAATTCTAAGAGGATTACAGACAGGGAGACGTTAGCTAGACATTAACGTATGTGAAATGATTTCCAATAGAATTTGAACCCAGGTGTGGTTGTCGTTGCCTAACAGACTGGCCTCACAGATTGGAGGCAGAGAGCAGGAGTAGCAGCCGTGGCAGCCTGATGGATGAGCCCAGTCAGAAGGACCCTTCCCTGGCCGGAGGGGTCAGGCAGAAGATGCTGCTGGACTACAACGTCTACATGGCCAAGTACGTCACCCCCCTGCCCCCGCTGGACAGCCCCCCGGCCAGCAGCCCCTCCCACAGCCCAGAGGGCAGCCCTGGAGCCACCAAGAAGGTAGGGTTGATGGGGGAGACCACAGAGATCTTATTCATTCTATATGTAATTCTGTGGAGGGGATCATGTTGACACAGGCTGATCAGATAGCCATGTAGACATGTAGATAGTGTGGCCATGTAATAGCATGTAACTATACTGAACAATAAACAACTATACTAAGGAACATGCAACAATTTCAAAGAGTTACAGCTCAAATAAGGAAATTAGTCAATTGAAATAAATTCATTAGATCCTAATCTATGGATTTCACATGACTGGGAATACAGAACAGCAGGGGTTCAAACCTTAGAACCCAGTTCCTACATTTGAATACAAAATTGATTTTATTTAACAAAACTATGCTACATTTTATCTCTGGGACCCTCAGGATGACAAATCAGAGCAAGATTACTGAATGTAAGTACATTATTTACCTTCAGAGGTGAATCTATCAAACCAAGTGCCGTGATAGTTTTTTGTTGTTGTGCACTCTCCTCAAACAGTAGCATGGTATTTTGTTACTGTAAATTGGACAGTGCAGTTAGATTAACAAGAATTTAAGCTTTCTGCACATATAAGACATGTCTATGTCCTGGAAAGTTGGATGTTACTTACAGCGTCATTCTAGTCACATTAGCGCACAATAGTGAAGTTGTTGGATATTTGGCGGGAACTGGAACACACTATCATGCACGTCGATCCAGAGCATCCCAAACATGCTCAATGGGTGAAATGAGTATGCAGACCATGGAAGAACTGGAACATTTTCAGCTTCAAGGAATTGTGTACAGATCATTGTGACATGGGGCAGTGCATTATCATGCTGAAACATGAGGTGATGGAGGCGGATGAATGGCACGACAATGGTCCTCAGGATGTCATCACATTATCTCTGTTCATTCAAATTGCCATCAATAAAATGAAATTGTGTTTATTGTCCGTGGCTTATGTCTGCCCATACCATAACCCCACCGCCACCATGGGGTACCGCTTGCCCACATGACGCCATACACTGTCTGACATCTGCCCGGTACAGTTGATACCAAGATATATCTGTGAAGAGCACACTTCTCCAATGTGCCAGTGACCATCGAATGTGAGCATTTGCCCACTGAAGTCGGTGATGTAGTCAGACTGCAGTCAGGTCAAGACCCTGGTGAGGATGACTAGCACGCAGATGAGCTTCCCAGAGACGCTTTCTGACAGTTGGTGCAGAAATTCTTTGGTTGTGCAAACCCACAGTTTCATCAGCTGCGGTTGTGAGGCTGGTTGGACATACTGCCAAATTCTCTAAAACGACGTTGGTAAAGAAATGAACATTCAATTCTCTGGCAACAGCTCTGGTGGACATTCCTGCAGTCAGCATGCCAATTCCACGCTCCCTGAAAACTTGAGACATCTGTGGCATTGTGTTGTGTGACAAAACTGCACATTTTAGAGCTGCCTTTTATTGTCCCCATTACAAGGTGCACCTGTGTAATGATCATGCTGTTTATCTTGGCAAAGGAGAAATACTCACTAACAAAGATGTAAACAAATTTGTGCACAACATTTGAGAGAAACAATCTTTCTGTGCATATGGAAAATTTCAGCTCATGAAACATAGGACCAACACTTTACATGTTGCATTTATAGTTTTGTTCAGTATACATTCAAACTTTAAGCAATGAGCAAGTATTCTCTATTCGTTTCACATATAATTGTATATACCCTGGACCTGACCTCTAAAATCAGTTGGACATAGAATATGTATGTTTACTACCTTTGTCTCACTACCTGTTACTCCCACGTTGTTCCTGTCAGTTACCCAGCAGCTCGTGCGAGCGGCCGGGGCGAGGGGCGGTGCCAGAGGCGTGGGTGAACGCCTTGATAGGCCGGGTGTTCTGGGACTTCCTGGGGGAGAAGTACTGGGCTGACATGGTCTCCAAAAAGATCCAGATGAAGCTCAGTAAGATCAGGGTGAGTACTGGCATCCTGTCTCCTCTGCCTCCACATACAGTCAGCGTGTATATTCTTCTTATCTGTCTTTGTCCCAGAGAGCTCTTTGTCGATAGTCCTTTTTTAATTACAAGCGTCTTCTCCTCCCGTCTTCCCCTCACTTACTTCTCAACTCACCAGATTGACATGAGATGTAACTCAGAGAAAACACGTGTAAGAAAGGAGACTGTCCTGAGGTGTAAATGTCCTGTGTTTTACAGCTGCCATACTTTATGAATGAGCTGGCTCTGACAGCGCTGGACATGGGCTTCTCCATTCCCAAGATCCTCCATGCCTCCAAGCCCTCTGTGGACCACCAAGGTAGGACACTCTCTCTCTCTCTCTCCCTGCTTTCTCTTCTCCCTCTCTATCTTTTCTCCTTTCCCTCCTATCTCCTCTCTTTCCCCCTCCCTTCTGCCTTTTGTTTCAGTCTCCCCATACCCCTGCTTCTATTAACCAGAGGAATTAAACATTTGCCTCACTCTTCCATGCAGAACTGGTTTATCTTGGTGATATTTGTGGGTTTTCAAACATGAACTGTTCGTTTCAAGTCCTGCCACATCTCAATTGGGATTAGGTCTGAACTTTGGGGCCATTCCAAAACTTCAAATGTGTTGCTTTTTAGCCATTTTCATGTAGACTTGATTGTGTGTTTTGGATCATTGTCTTGCTGCATGACCCAGCTGCGCTTCAGCTCACAGACGGATGGCCTAACATTCTCCTGTAGAATTCTCTGATACAGAGCAGAATTCATGGTACCATCCCAGTACCACCACCATGCTCAACCGTTGGCATAAGGTTCTTACTGTGGAATTCAGTGTTTGGTTTTCGCCAGGTATAATGGGACCCATGTCGTCCAACATGTTATACGTTTGACTCATCTGTCCTTAAAACAAAAACAATAAATAAAAAAATAAAAAGGATCATCCAGGTGCTTTTTGGCAAACTTGAGTCAACTTTTTGGATGAGATGTGTCCCATTATGTCTTGGCATTGGGTGTTGCATAACTTTGTTTATGAAATACATCTATTAAGTCTATTGTTGTGTTATTTGTTCACTCAGGTTCCCTTTATCTAATATCAGGTTTGGTTGAAGATCTGATAACATTCAGTATGAAAAATATGCAAAAGTAGAGAAAGTTAGAAAGGGGGGCAGATACTTTTTCACAAAACTGTAGATGTTATTGATTAGGATCCAAAAGGCCAGACTAGATCAGCACTCCAACTGAGAATGTGAATACAGCCTCGTGAGGCTCGTGAGGAGAGTGGGAGGTCATATTTGTCACGCCCTGACCTTAGTTATCTTTGTTTTCTTTATTATTTTGGTTAGGTCAGGGTGTGACGAGGGTGGTTTGTTTAGTTTTTGCATGTCTAGGGGTTTTTGTATGTCTAGGGGGCTAGTCTAGGTGTTTTATATGTCTATGGTTGTCTAGATTGGTTCTCAGAGGCAGCTGTTCATCGTTGTCTCTGATTGGGGACCGTATTGAAGTAGCCATATTCCTTGGGGATTTTGGTGGGTTATTGTCTATGTGTAGTTTCCTGTCAGCACTCGGTTTATATAGCGTCATGGTCGGGTTGTTATTTTGTTAGTTTAAGTGTTCTTTGTTTATTAAAAGAAGTATGTATTCGTATCACGCTGCGCCTTGGTCTCCTCGTTATGACGAACGTGACAATATTGATCCAGTCATTTAACTATATTCTGATGTAGGGGATACAGTTGGGAGTGTGTGGTTAAGTCTGTTTTCCATGTTTTACCTGAAAAACATTTCATTGCTAAGCTTGAATGTCTCACTGTCTCGCTTTAACGGTCCACTTCTCCATAAAGGCCCAGTGAAGTCAAAATGTTTCCTTGGTTTTGTGTCATATTGTACAACAGCTGATGAAACTAACACTTTAATGGAGTTTTGGCTTACCTGGTGAAATCAACAGGCGGCATAAGTTTTAATAGACCAAAAACAAAGAGTTCTAAACCTCCCTGACAATACCAGCTAGTTTTCAGTTTTCCCTCCCCATTCAGACCACTCCCAGACAGTCCTAGTAAAATGATTTCTTTTTTGTGGACCATTTTAATTCTAAACAGTCACAGTAAGGTACTTAATATTTACCCAGAAATGATTTGATATTGAGATTTTAAAAAAGGCTGCATTGGGCCTTTAAAGGATTTGGGAAGCTTTCCATATTCAAGGTTAAGGGTTAAACTCCTAAGGCTCTACTGCAGCGTTTCCCAAACTCATTCCTGGGGACCACAAGGGGTGCCTAGCACCACACAGCTGATTTCAAATCATCAAAGCTTGATGATGAGTTGATTATTTGAATCAGCTGTGTAGTGTTAGGGCAAAAACCAAAACGTGCACCCCTTCGGGTCCCCATGACTGAGTTTGGAAACACTGCTCTGCTGTCTTGCTACAGTAGAAGCATCCGGTAGCCTAGTGGTTAAGAGCGTTGGGCCAGTAAACGAAAGTTTGCTGGTTTGAATGCCCCTGAGCAAGGCAGTTAACCGCCAACAACAACTGCTCCCTGGGCGCCGATGATGTCGATTAAGGTAGACCCCCACACCGCTCTGATTCAGAGGGGTTGTGTTAAATGAGGAAGACACATTTCGGTTGAATGCATTCAGTTGTACAACTGAATATAGGTATCTCCTTTCCCATAAGCTCCTCATTCCAGAGAGTGATTTATTGCACACTGTCCTACACAACACAGTTCCCATGGGCTTTCCCCCCAGGCATTATCAGCTAAATGCTTGCACATAATGAGCCCTATGGGGATTACTGCTCAGCAGCCCTGTGCTCCTCTATTCCAGGAGGATGATGAAGCTGATATAAGTTAAGGGCTTTATAACCGTTATCATCTGAAGAGTTTCCAGAGATTTAGTCACAGAAATCCCTCCCCACTTTCATTGTGTGGGATAGAGAGTGTTTGGAGAGAGAGTCTGGAGAGAGATGAAGAGTAAACGTGTTGATATTTCTTCCCCGTATAGAGACGTGATATGACTGAAGAGCTTCATTTCACTAGTGTACACACACACACACACACACACACACACACACGTATACACCAAAAAACGCTGCTGGGTTCTGACCTTTCCCACCCAAAACCAGGAAGAAGCCTGGTGAGTTAGCCAGCTTCTGAGCCAATCAGAGGTGAGGCTGCCCTAGTGTTGACCTTATGGTGTGTTTACTAGAGGATCATTCCTCTCCCTACCAGTCAGACACAGCATGTGGCTTCACTGCAATTAGGAGTCCGGCGGGTAACTTCTGGTTAGTCTACAAAAACAACCTTAGCATTTGTACTTTAGAGACATGCAATGTTTAACTGAGCTTTACAATAGTACTAACACAGGGCCAAAGCAAACAATGCTGAATGAATTATCTTGAAATTGCATCAAACACTGGGTAACATAAGAACTTAGTATTCAAGCTGTTGTTCATATGTGCTCCAACCAGGGGCTGCTAGCGACCAGAGTGCCCCAAAGGCAGATGTGATGCTGCTTAAGGCCGCTACAAACCACGCAAACAGAGCGACGGAGCTTCGTATACGTTACAACATGTTACCAGAGTGAGAGAGAGATTAGCAGCTACTCTTCCTGGGGTCTAAACAGTGTTAAAACAATTACATCACAGCAAAACACAACAACAGCCTACATCATCAATAACACAATACATCATACATTATTACTCTATTATACAACATTTACAATATAAAATACACTATACCACTATACCACAATATTGCATTGTGTGTGTGTGTGTGCGTAAGTGTCTCTTCACAGTCCACGTTGTGCTGTGAGTTGTTGTTTTATCTGTTTTTTTTTCAATCTGATTTTACAGCTCGATTGAGTTACTTGATGTGGAAGAGTTCCATGTTGTCATGGCTCTATGTAGTACTGTGCATTTCCCAGAGTCTGTTCTGTACTTGGGGACTGTGAAGAGACCCCTGGTGGCATTTCTTGTGGGGTATGCATGGGTGTCGGAGCTGTGTGTTAGCCGTTTGAACAGACAGTTTGGTGCATTCAACACACCTCTCCCAAAGAAAAGTAGGGATGTAGACTGACATACAGGTTATTGATATTGTCCCTCCGTCTACATTTAAGGGCCAGCCGTGCTGCTCTATTCTGGGCCAACTGTAATTTGCCTATATTCTTCTTTGCTTTACTTGACCATATAACTGGGCAGTAGTCCAGGTGGGATAAAACTAAGGGAGCTCTTACTGTTCTTTGCCTCAGGCTCACAGTGGATGAGTGACTTATCCACTTACACATAGGACCAAGAGCTTTTATATACCGTCAGCATTAGCTATACATTTTTGTGCTTTTGTAGTACCTAACCGATATGGCTATGTAGTTTGTTGGCTGCATCCTCAACGGTTGAGAACGTTTTCATTGCAGGGAAGTGTGAAAACAGTTCTGCCTCATTATTCCACTATTGCCGTCCAATGTGTATGTTAGTAATGATTTTATCCCTTTCTCTCTTTCCCTCTCTCTCTCTTTCTCTCTCTCACTCCCTACACTTTCTAGGTCTGTGGTTTGATCTGGAGGTATCCTACACTGGTTCCTTCATCATGACCCTGGAGACCAAGATGAACTTGGCCCGTCTGGGGAAGGAAGGAGAGGGGCTGGGGGAGCAGGGGAAAGAGGGGTGAGTATGGAGGAGGGAGAGGGGCTGGGGGAGCAGGGGAAAGAGGGGTGAGTATGGAGGAGGCAGAGGGGCTGGAGGAGCAGGGGAAAGAGGGGTGAGTATGGAGGAGGCAGAGGGGCTGGAGGAGCACGGGAAAGAGGGGTGAGTATGGAGGAGGCAGAGGGGCTGGAGGAGCACGGGAAAGATGGGTGAGTATGGAGGAGGGACTGGGGGAGCAGAGGAGAGAGGGGTGAGTATGGAGGAGGCAGAGGGACTGGGGGAGCACGGGAAAGAGGGGTGAGTATGGAGGAGGCAGAGGGGCTGGAGGAGCACGGGAAAGATGGGTGAGTATGGAGGAGGGACTGGGGGAGCAGAGGAGAGAGGGGTGAGTATGGAGGAGGCAGAGGGACTGGGGGAGCACGGGAAAGATGGGTGAGTATGGAGGAGGGAGAGGGGCTGGGGCAGCACGGGAAAGATGGGTGAGTATGGAGGAGGGACTGGGGGAGCAGAGGAGAGAGGGGTGAGTATGGAGGAGAGACTGGGGGAGCAGAGGAGAGAGGGGTGAGTAGGAAGGAGGGAGAGGGGCTGGAGGAGCAGGGGAGAGAGGGGTGAGTATGGAGGAGGGAGAGGGGCTGGGAGAGCGAGGGGTAAGGACATAGAGATATGTGGTATTTAAAATGTTCTATTTACATATGTGGTTAAAAAAGAGCACTCAGGGAGATATTATAAATCTTAAAATCAAGTACTTACTTATATAGTACTTTAAAGTATGTGCACCTCTTTGGTTATGTAGGCAATCACATGTGAGGAATTAGTGGCATTCAGGATGTATGATACTGAACAGAGTGACATAGCAACACCTTTTCTAAATACTTATTGGCTCCATTCACTGCCTGACTTCATCTGGAACTGTCAACGTGTTTTGTTTGATTTCCAACAAAAATGCTATTAGTCAATTAGTGGATGCTGGGAGGGGATAATGAGAAGTAACATTTTTTTGCTGTAAATCTAGGATCAACAGCATGCATGGCTTTGAGCATGTGCTAATGGCTGAATTGATAGGGTTTGTTCAGTGTTGTTCTACGCTCATAGGATTTGCAGGCTTTTGTTCCAGCCCACATCAACACACATGATTCAAGAACAGGTGTGTTAGTGCTGGGCTGGACCAAAAACCTGCACCACATGAGCAGGATTGAAAACACTGCGTTTGAATGAGAGGCATTGTTAACTGTCACATTTGCATATGTTTTTCTCCTTTCTTCTTTCATTCCTTTATTCCCTCTCTCTCTGGATTCTACCTCTGACCTCGGTGGATGTGTCTTATTGCTGGTGAGTTTGGGAAAGATTTATTTCTGCCTGGTATACTGAAATCATCCCTCTTTTCATATTTCACCCTCTTTTGCTCGTGGAATCAGCTTCCCTGCAAGCCAGTCGATCCTTTAAAAGCCCCGGCAAGGAATGAGTCTGGTACCAGATCTGTTTGTGCTGTCTTGCCATCTTCTATGGCAGTGGTCACCAACCTTTTCTGAGTCGAGATTACTTTCTGAGTCAAAATGCAAGCCGATATCTACAGCTCAGATTTGTTTTAAACATGACTGAAACATAAGCCCATTAAAAACAGTTCTGTAACAATGAGGTTTGTGCAGTAGGCTATAGGCCCAACACATTATCATTGCATATTGCTATGCTTAAATTGCCCTGCCAATGTTGTTCTTCTGAGACCATTTAGAAATTATATTTAAAACATTTAGGTATATGATCACACTGGTAATAGCAATGCAAGCTTATCTGAGCACTCTGCTATCGACTACTCCTTCAATGCAGCTGCAGTGCTAGTTTTAGTGGAAGTAGGGAGAACGCACATTTTATTGGTTAAAGTGTTGACGGTGCTGAATGACAACTTAAACATAAACTTGCTCACAAAAACAGCAGCTCTTTGCTGTATTCGTAAACTTTTTGAAATCTCACAGTATCAACTTTACTGTGCATTCTGGGCTTCTTTTTACCGTCTATGGCTCGAGGAAACTGTGCACACACGGTGATCTGAGCTACCTGATTGGCCAGTGGTAGGCCTATAGGTGCACTTGATTTCCTCTTTGGGCCTGCTGTGTTGTCTGAGTTCTACCTTCAGACGCATGCAATTGTAAAAGAATGGGAACACTTCCTTCCTGGTGCAACTAATGATGCTGAATCAAGTGCACCTACCACCAACAGTGAAACGAAAAAAAAGGAACACAAGGCTTTATTATAGTTTTTTTTACAGAAATGTTTGGTGATCCACTAGGAATGCCTTGGAGATCGACCAGTCGATCGTGATCAACCGGTTGGTGACCACTGACCAGGCTATTTCCCAGCCGAGGCCTCTGAGGGATCAATCGTTCTGGGAATGTTTAATAGGGGATTTGATGATAGTCTTTGAGCTGCTCAGCGAATCCTCTTCCGAGTGTACTTGGTTTGACGAAAAGGGAAGAAACTCCCTCTGCAAACAGTGGGGATGGCCTTGTGAGCAGAAACATGACTTCTCATGCTGTACCACATGGGAGTCCTTTAGGCTTTAGTCTAGGGTAAATGTTAGTCCCCGTTCAGGACTGAAGGAGTGTCAGCTTTGACCGTTGGAACGAACTGCTGTGTCCAGACTGGATTTGCTGAGGGCTTCCTAGGCACAAATGCTGCCAACACCGCTCCCCAATAACATCAGACAATTGCTCATACTAATTTTCATCTGTTTTCCACTTCCATTTCTTAAAGCTGACTAATACTCATCCCCTTTGTTCTCATGTTTTGTGTGTGTAAAGGCCCAGACCTCGGGCCTACTGCCTGGCAGACAGTGACGAAGAGTCCTCCAGTGCTGGATCGTCTGACGAAGAGGATCCCCCAGAAATCCCCATGGACATGCTGGGGGCGGAGGGGTGAGAACATCATTAGCATCAGGCCGTGTCTGTCTCTGTTTCCATTCGTGTGTTTTTATAGACTTCAGAGACTCTTTCTAGCACTAATTGGTGAATTGCAGCTCATTTTATCTGTTAGAATATTACAATGAAGAAGATACAGAGAACACAGTCAATTATGCAGGCTAATAATCGTGTAGCAATTGTTGGTTATACTTTTTTTTACAGCCCGGTTTAAGGTATTGTCCTAAGTGCCACAAACAGATACAGGCAGGAACTGCTTTCCGGCCCAGAGTGACAGAATGTACCCACTCACTGCCCTGTATAGTGGGTCAAGGGAGAGACTAATGAATATCTGATGATGCTGACTCACTCCCTCCTCTTCCTTTTCCGACACCTCCTTCACTTCCCCTCCTCTCCCTCGTTCTCCATCTCCTCTTTCTGCTCTTTGTCCTCTCTCCTTCTTCTTCCTCCTATTACTTCATCTACTCCTCTTCCCTCACAGTTTCGTCGGAGGCCACCGGCCCAGTAAGATCATGAGGTTTGTGGACAAGATCGCCAAGTCTAAGTACTTCCAGAAGGCCACGGAGACAGAGTTTATCAAGAAGAAGATCGAGGAGGTGTCCAACACGCCACTGCTTCTCACCGTGGAGGTGCTGGAGTGCCGCGGGATGCTGGCTGTCAACATACCACCCCCACCCACCGACAGGATATGGTACGTTCCATCCATCCCACCTCCCCTCACTGACAGGATAATGGTACGTCCCAATACCTTCATACAGTTACATACCACCTCACCATTAGGATATAGAACGCCCCATCACCCTCATACAGTATACTTAGCACCTACCCCCGCAGACAGAATTTGGTACATTCCGCTCCAGGGGTAAGGTCTGAATATTGAATATCCAGTGTGAATATGCATGTTATTCAGCTATAGAGATACAGAAGGGCTTAGCCTGGCTTGTTGACACAGTAGCCCACATGTCCTCTGCTGGTAATATGAAGTAGAGGCATTAGCATTATAAAAAGGAAGACTAGACTAGTAGCTTACTAGTTCAACGGGTGTAAGAGAAACCTTCCCCAGGATATTAGGATACAGTAAGCCAATGGGTGTAATATTCAGCTATAGAGATACAGAAGGGCTTAGCCTGGCTTGTTGACACAGTAGCCCACATGTCCTCTGCTGGTAATATGAAGTAGAGGCATTAGCATTATAAAAAGGAAGACTAGACTAGTAGCTTACTAGTTCAACGGGTGTAAGAGAAACCTTCCCCAGGATATTAGGATACAGTAAGCCAATGGGTGTAACATAGGGAACCTTCCCCGTCCAGGTATGGCTTCAGGAGTCCCCCCCACTTGGAGCTGAAAGCCCGGCCCAAGCTGGGTGAGAGGGAGGTCACGCTGGCCCACGTCACCGACTGGATCGAGAAGAAACTGGATCAGGAGTTTCAGGTACGCTGAGACCAGGGAGAGTAGAGCATTAACAGCTCTCTACTTGGATTATGTAATAACTGTATTGTGTGATCTGAAATCCAGGAGCTTTTTCTGGACATGGGATCTGCCTGGGAACATCTCTGGGCTCTATAGTCCCCCTAACTATTTGTTAAAACAATTTGATGAATCATATCATCACATGAATGTATATTTTGTTCAATATGTATCGAAAGCTTTCCATTTATCTTAGCTTTGCATCTCTTCCCTTGTCAACAAAGTGAATGTCTTCCCAGTGTTAGACAATGATGGGACTGGGACAACAGAAGAGTGGTGTGTGATGTATTTACAGCAGCCCACCAAGCTGTACTTCAAAGACAGTATGCTTGTGGCTCTGTCTTCATATAATGATCAGGCTGCTCCTAGAACTCTGCCCTGAGGCACACCTGTTTACAACTCAGTTATTCTGCCAGGCTACGAAGTAGAACTACATGTATCCCTGTTTGAGACTTCGCTACATTATTATTATCCTTACCACACACACAGGCACAGAAGTACGCACACATCAGCTGTGAGTGACTATGTATGGCTTCCCAAAAATACCAGACTCCAGACAATCCCCAAATCCAATCACACAGAATAAGATTGACTGCAGTCTCCTGGGTTTTTGTCCAAAATCTGCCTTTCTGCTGTAACTGGTGTTGAGGCCTGTTTGTTGTTTTCACAGAAACATATACTGTATAACTACTATAAATTGCTATTTTGTGATACCAGCTAGACCAAAGCACCTCGTTCAGCATTCAAGTGATAAACTAAGATTTGTGTTCTTGTCAAACATGCACAGACAAAAGGCGTATCATAAATGTAATAAATATTTGTGGCACACCTTTAGCTTGAAGTGTTTTCTGTTTTAATCCTAGTTACTCAAGTTCTCGTTTTTGTTCTCACAGAAAATATTTGTGATGCCAAACATGGACGACCTCTGGCTACCCATCATGCACTCTGCCATGGACACCCGTTCTAACGCCAACCTGGCTACTGTGACAACATCGACCGATGCCTTGAGGGACCCAGACCTCTCGGAGCCTGAACTCTTTGACGTGTGAAGACAACAAGACTCTCCGTTTCTGGGGTGTTGCTAAGGATAAGTCACTGGCGACCTGACATCCCAGTAACCACTGGTGCCAGCGTCGCAGTGGGCGGGGCTTACTGTCCTCCCCTCAGGACAGTGGGCCAATCCCACAGCCACTCCAGACTGTGGATCCTCTACCAGGAAGTGAAGAAAGGCAGAGAGATGGAGAGAGACAGCCTGCTTACTTCTCACTTGGCTGGGAAATACTGCATCATTGGTTTGAGGGAATATTAATCTGAGGACGGTGTCAGTCAGACAGGTCATGGATTCACCTGGATACACAGACCATTTGGATTGTAAGTGTGTGTGTGGTCAGACAAATTGCCTTGCAGTGTAAACTGAAGAACCACACTACCTGTGATATACAGCAGCTACACCAAACGTCAGAGATGAACATGAAACGTGTGTGTACTAATCGGAGTCCATGATATGCCCTGCATTTCTTTTTCCATTGACTTTCAGACCCGAAACCCATGAAAAAAGAATGGGTGATGGTCATAGAGAGAAGGCTGTGTGTGTGTGTGATTTGTCACATGCTTCATCATCTATGGACATTCTGAGACAATGTCTATCCCTCTCTCCGCCTCCTCCCCTTCCATCGCGTGGCATTCCTTATGCAAGCAGGTCAACGCCACTGTTGATCGATCAACAATACCATCCCAGAACAACTCAAACTGCATGTGGTAGTTACTGAATAGCCTGGGATGAATAACCTTGCCTGAGACCTGAAAATGTGTGTTGGATCCTCAAGATGTCTATGCTTTAGCTCAGCGTGCTCACACACTCTTGTGGCATGGGTATGACACCCGAGTAAGTCACAGATGAAGGCTATATATAGTAGTTACTGACTGTATAGCTTGGGAGTTTTCATCAAATGCATAGGGCCTTCAGTGTCTTCTGTCCACCATTGCCTCAGCCATTCTGAAGTCAAACCACATTGTTGACGAGGTGTACAAGTACCAACCATAAATCTATGTATTGTCACAAGTCTTACAGCTATGATGTCAAAAGAGGTGTGTAGAGTGTAGACAGAAGGCCTAATGAATGTACCTGTACATGTAAAGCAGGCAGTTCCCTAACTGGGTCAAATATAAAGGACCCTAATAGACTGCTGACTTAGGGCTCGAATCAATCAGATCCGCTTTAGGCGACATCTGCATAATGGTTGTTTTGCCGGTGGAACTGCATTAGAGCGATCAAATCCACAAGCGGCTTCTGGAATTGTACCTAAAGCAGACATTGCCATTGTGTTTTGAGTCGCATTAAGAGAAATCCTATGCAGACCCGTTTACAAGTTCGAACATTGGAATGTGAGATGTTTTCTACACCTTAATTAGGCTGATAGAAATGATCTTTTTTTTGTTGAATGATTTTCAATTTGAGTGTCATTATTTCTATATAGACTATACTTTCTCATTCTGAACTTCTAATGTGTGGGCCGGTGTGGCTTTGTGACAATGATCACAAGAGCAGCTGCTCACCGATTTCACAGCTTCAACAGTTACACCTCCAAAACATTCGCTTTGCGGAGGTCGTCTGTCCCTGGTAAATGCTTGATCTGATTGAATCTAGGCATTACTTTGGCAGTGGTAGGAGATTTTTCCAGAGTTCATTTTCTATCAACTGTTTTAAAAGGCAGAGGTCAAATGCATTTGTCTCGTCTTATAGGCCAAGCAGCACTTTCACACACACCTCTTTTTAAAACTGTTTCTCAACCTTTTTTGTACCAGCAACTGGCAAATCTGGTCTTATTCAGGGGGTGAACTTGTACAGCAAGTCTCACAATACAGAAACAGGAGATAGGCTCCTGCCCTGTGGTCCATTCTGGTTCGGACAAGGCATGCTTAGTTACTGCCAAAGCTATGCGTTTCCTCTTTGGAGCACCACTGCGCTACATTACTTCATTGTCAGACACCCATGACTGATCAGCAACATCCCAGGGCCCGACGGTTGAGCACCACTATCTTAGACCACGTTCACCAGCTAGGATACGTTACAGCTTTCACACACTTAAGAGTCTGAACATGGTTAGATGCCTGCAGCTGGTGATTCAAACAGCCATAACTTATGTTAGCCATACCGCTCAACCAATGGAAACATGAGCCATTCAGTAAATATGACTGCTTTTCTTTATCAATTTCCTGTCTTGAAATACCGGACTTCATGCTATGTACATATGAAAAATAAACCATTTCAAATATCAAGCAGACTGGCGTAGATGGTTTTGAAACCTTTCAGATTCATGAAATTTGCCAAGAATAACTTCACCTGTGACATTTGGGTTGTTTGCCACAACCTTGTTCAAATGTTTGTGTATGAGGCAGAAGTGCCACTTGAATAACAAGAAATTCTAGTCAAATGTTTACAGCTAAGTCAAGTCATGTGTGCGTGTGAGGTCATGTCAGAGTTTTTCCTCATACGCTACCGATCATTACATTTGCAGTGACAGGAAAAATTAATCTGGAATTTCAGTTGCATTGAGCAATGTCACTAGTTCTGATCAATAAAACATTGCTTGCATGTAACTAATCGTGCTTTGACAACAGTACCTCATCCTAGGCCCATTCAAACTAATGAGTGGTTGTTTGGGCCATAGTGACTGCTTTTGAGTTATAGGGACATTTGCCCATGTGTACAGATCACACAACAGGTTAACATGTCACTGAATAAATATGCAGAAAAAAAAAAGTAGGATTTAATCTGCCTATAACAATATATAATACTGGTTTATTCCTTGTAGCTCCAAAGTTAGGGAATGGTACTTCAAAATCATTAAGTATTCAGGTTAAAGATCAGACCACACACACGACAAATATTAGTGAGTAGATGTGAGTTGCATTTAAAAGAGAAACTTGGGATGAAATGCCAAGTAACCCCAGTTATAACAAGCCTTTGATTTGTTCTTGCAGCTGTAGCTTGGCCTACAGAGCCATGGAGAGGGCTCTGCTGGTTCAAAGACAGTGCATACAGTTACGATATAAATGAAAACACAAAACATTCCACTACAAATATGACTTTATTGGACAACTTAATAATGTTCAATAAATGTAGTTGTATCAGTTGAAGTCTCTCCCTGGTATTCATTTTGCACCACATTGGACTCCCATGACTGCATCTAGATCCATGGGAAAAAAAGGCACAAATAAGCCTACTATTTCAAACAGACAGTCAGTTTGATATGAGAATGGGTTGTCAGAATACAAAAGGTAACTTCACCATCAATCAGAAGTCTAACGCATTAATCATCATTCATAAACCCCCCGCCATTGCACTACAAATGTCGAGATCACAGTATTCACCTTCGTCTGAGGGAAACCTGAATGATGCAGGGTTCCTTCGTAGAAAGGAGACACGCTGTTAATGGCTTACACGTCTCCTGCTCCAAGACAAGCCACGATTCCCTGAAGTCGCAAAGGCAAAAATAAGCACAAAAAAAAGTTATTCACCAAGACTGGAGACAACCACATTGATGTCCATGCCTGGGTTATGAGTCAGAACAACAAAAGTCAACTTCACTGTCAATCAGAAGTCTAACGCGTTAAAACATCATTCATACAACAATGGATATTTTCTATGGTTATTGGATTGCCATTGCATGCAACTACCTCAAGAGAACACAAGGGGTTCCATGGTCCCAACGTGGACTCGAGGGCCATGCTGCGGACCACGTGCGCAATCTCCGCACATGATTGTGGTGCTCGTAATGGCCTCCGACTTTCCTGGGGAATAGAATCAAAACATTAACGAAATGATTTAGCATCAAGGATGTTTAAAGTTAATCCAGATGTCAATAAATTAACCTTACCTTGAACGAGTCGTAAGTAGCTAGTTAGCCATTAGCTACTGGCCTTTTTACTGAGTTCCTTGGCAAATTACATAATAGGGATTAATTGACATTCACTCACTACAGTTTTCAATGTATAATCTTCTTGCGTCCATCAAACAATATGGGTAAACAAATGTCGAGTTTAGTCTGCACAGACTGAGCCATGTTCCTCTTGCTTGATGTAATGTGACCGGAAGACCCCCGACGAATTTATACTTGCTTCAAAGCATATCCGGTAGCTAGCTGTGTACTTATTGGTGGAGAGACATCCTAGAACCCCCCCCCCCCCCCCCCCCCATCCTCCACTGTTTCGGACTTCGCAATCTAAGTCCAACACCCACATATTCATTTCAGGAAGATGCAAGTTGGACCGGCACAGAGCCAGTAACACTTGATTACCGAAGCAAGAAGAGTAGCAACGCCACAGACAAACTGAAATGTTTTGATATCGTAACTCTTTGGGAATGCCTCTTTAAAACTTGGTTGTATCGACGCATTGCATTCTATGTAACTCGTACTACCCCGTCTGGACTGTATGATGGACTGGACGGTTAGCAGTCGGGCCCTATTGTGGTGCATATTCACGTTACTGTGTAGTATTGACCCACTTCAAGTGGTAAGTAGCTAACCTAACTTACGATACTGAACCTTAGTGGGAGGAATTGGCATATTGGCTAACTAGTTAGCTAATGGGTTTAGGGGTTAACACCTAGCTAAGATTTACAACTCGTTAGCTAGCTGATATTTTTGGCTAAATGGTTATTAGCTAGCTAACGTTAGCTAGTATACTTGGCTGGTTGGCTAGCTAACAACCAGTTATATATTTTATGCCTAGTTAACTAGTGTCGACTCCAACTAAGCTAAGGCCAATATAGTATGTTGTTAAATTGCTTGAAGTAGTAGTATTAGCTAGTCTCCTGTTTTTGTAGTAGGGGTAAAATTACAGATAAATGTATTGTACCGCATTTATTCAACAACCTACCCATTAAGTCACACTAGTTGGGTAATCTAACCATGCCATAAGATGAAGCCAAGGCATTAGAGCCAGGCTGGGGACCCTAGCTAAATTGATACGATTAGACTTTAGACCCCCGTGTAAAGAGTCTGTCAGTAAAGACCAACCAGGTGAAGTTCCACCACCTCACTGGTTGCTGGAGCAAGCCCATTGCTCTGTGTTAAATGTTTCTTTCTAAAACATAAAATAAAAATATTGTGATAGTGCTTTCAAAATGTAGCTATCCAACATGTATCTTTATGAATAGCAGTGCAGGGATGTTTGTTTAACACACTCAGTGCCCTAGTAATTCAGCATGCTTGTTCTGGTTGTGCTTGTTCTGGTTGCGCAGTCAGACTTGTAGGTAGAGCTGGGCAAAAATCCATATAGCGATAAATTGACTATTGTCATGATAACAATACATTGAACTATAAGTTTAACATTAATGTGGGCCAGTTTTTTTATTTTCATTTATTACCCTTAATAATAATACTTTAAATGTTGTAGCTATCAGTTTCCCATCAACAATCACAATATTAGAAAATGTATTTAATTTAAAACTTCACATTTCTCTAGTAGGCCCTTATAGGGTATTTAATGAATGATATCAGCAAAATGTCCATGATAAGTGGTCGGTTTGGTTGGTGTTGATAATTTTCAGTTTATTGTCCCAGTTATACTTGCAGGCCGTGCTACCATGTGCGTATAGACAGAGTTCAGTCTGTGTATGTTCTGTTTGACTGTGTGTGCGTCCTATCTTATCACAAGGCCAATGGCTGTGCAGGCACTTTGTGCGGGTGTATTAGGGTCTACGTGAAGCTGCGGCAGAGACGGTGCCACTGGTTTTTGACAAGTGGAAGGGAGCTCAAATGGCCATGCACAGAGAAATCACAAAACAAACATGCTTGATGTTTTAAGTCTCTGCACACACTAATATCTGGCCATCCGACCTGCCTACGTGTGCATTGCATGTGGGCAAAACAAGTAGACAATTAAAATAAAACCACAGTGAAATTTAATGCAAGGTGGTGTTGAGGGCAAGATGCTCAAGATGGGACACGCAGGTTGTTCAACACAAAATATACATAACCTGGTCATGCATGGCCATTTGTACACCATGTAGGTTTAATTTTCTCACCTTTTAAAAAAAAACATTTCCTCTTAGATTTTGATCTGTGGTCACCAGATAATGAGCGTCATCAGTTCCTGTCTTAATTCATGCCTGCACACAAACTGTGAGCGCTACAGCGAGTCTACAAATGGGAGGAAACATTCAGACTGTTTTGGAAATGTTCCATTGAAGGTGAATTAATGGAGGCAAGGTTGATAAATTACTTGCTAGTCGAGCATTAATTGACAGCAAATTTGACAGGTAATAACACCTCTTCAACGCAATGGTCTGTTCTGATATAGTAGGTCTGTTAACAGGGATCCTGCAGATTTAGGTTGGAAGGTCATTTCTACATTCAGTTCCACTAAGTATTTCTGAAGCAGCTTGTACCGTGTCCGGTTTCTGTTCTCCATGTCCCTTCTGGAGGGTGCATCTAGCGTCAATGTTTTTCACTCTCTTTTTGATTGGGCCTATGAATTCTGTAGGCTAGTGCCTCTCTTAGTGGTTCCAGTAGTGGTTGAGAACATTTAGGCCTAAGCCTAGATGCAATGTAAAAAAAAAAATAATACACTTTCTCACCGGTCTCTACCAGTGAGACCTTTAGCTCTAAGCATCAGTAGCATTACATTACTCTGAAAGACTACTTGTTTGCCCCTCCTTTGTGTTCCCTCTTCCCTAGAAGGCTTTGATTCCTATTGACTGATGGTGGGAAACCTGCCAATCACATGTACCTGATACCACTGCCCGAGAACTCTTAGGCATGTTCATTCTGTCTCTCTCTAATGGAACATGGCCTCATTGCAGAGGCAGAGTGAAAACTCGGAACCTGCCAAGAATAGTTTCGCCAGGTTTGGGTATATTATGTAACCCTAGCAGTGTTACGCAATGTCTGACTTCTTTCCCTGGTAAAAAGCATTATGACATGTAAACCAAACGGGGCCTGCTCCAATGACCTTTTCTCTCTACTCCCGCTCCCAGATACAGACCAGTATAGAACTGAACTCCCCTCCTCTATACTATCAATCATACCGTATAGCCTAACAACCGCGTACAGATGTCCCAAGGATGTACTTTTAGGCCTGAAGGTGTTAAACGTTGTTTCGTACAGAGTGCTGCTTCTCACAAACTCCAACCGTCCGACAGATGTTCCAGAGATGTTGATTTTGAAACTGAGAGCAGGCTGGAGGTTTGTGGGGATGAATAATAATACATTGACATTGATGGTTATTGTTTTACTGTTCCTGGTACTGTTCTTATGAGGTGATAAGCCAGTGGGAACAACCACAGGTGTCCAGTATTGACACAAGCTCTCTCCGGTGTGTAGACTGTAAGATTACAGCAGGGTTAACTGAACAAACAAACCCAGAAACACACACGCTTTCTTCTTTTTTTTATATACCATAGACATTTTTAGATAAACTGCTAAATAAATGAGCTGTAGCTAGCAAACAGCACCTAAGTCACGTGGTTAGGTTATAATTGCTTTGATTTCATCAGATAGGCCTAGCTTCATACAGTACCCTTGGGTTTCTTTCGTTACTCCAGCAGGCCGAGTGTGTTTGGTCTGGTCAATTTCGTAGACTGTAGACGGCTGGGAGGAAGACAACATAACAAGGCTGTCTGATTCATAGAAGGCCAGGGGTGATTCACTGAAGTGTACTCTGTTTGTTCTGGATGCCATGTGCTCCTCAGGCCCTGGCTTGCTGGTTGTGATGTGGGGGGGGGCACATTGGTTTCTGGCCTAACAGCACTTAGGCCTAGTTCTCCCTTGTAAGTGTCTGAGTGCTGGGTAGGGCCTGGAGTAATTATAGATCAGTGATCTGCCTTTAACAGAAACAGCAGGGACTAGTTATACTATCCTGAGTGCCCTTTGGAGGGGATGTTTCATCCCATTGAATTAAGACATTAAATTCTATGTTCTACTGTTCTAACTTTGGTTTGGCTGGAAGAGTGGGGGTGGGGTTAGTGGAGTAGGTTTGTACACACACAAGTCATGCACGGTATTAAAATCCCTCTGGCCCTAGCTGCCTCCTTTAGCTGGGTCATGGCTATAAGAGATGTATAGCTTTTGTGAAATGAATGTCAAAATATGTTTTTATGTTTTTGGTGTATTTTAGCTATCCCTAACCCTTCCTAACCTTAACCTGCTATGCTAATTATCCTAACCTGCTAGGGAAAGGTTTTTTTTTTTTACAAAAGCTGTATCCCATCTAGTCAAAACCCTTGAGCAGCCAGAGCACTCTACAGTACAGACACTCCCACCCGGCCTCTTCCTGTGCCAAAATCAAAATGAAGACTACGTATCGCATATCAGTGTGATGGTTTTTTTTTTTAAGATCCCTTGCACTCACTGACCACAGAGACTTCTAAGGAAAGAAACACCCCCTTGGCTTGACCGGGCCTCTGTCAGAGCTTAAAGTGTGGTCAGTGATTCAGGCGCGGCATACATTTTCGGTTGTTTCATTCCTTCTTGCCAAAATTGCTGTCCATGTTTTTCTACTGAACCCAGTCAAAGTCTGCCCATGTGGGCTTGTGTCCCTCTCCCAGAGAGAGTGATATGAGAAGGACTGGAGAGAAACACATTCACATGTCCATCTCAGCCCACTCTTTGTCTGTGCGGTGACTGAGAAACACATTTCTCCCTGAGTTCCACAGTAAAGCAAGCCGACCATGCTTGCTTTATCAGTCCTGACCCTTACCTAGCCTTCCTCCCCACTCTTCAGTCTCCCAGTTCTGACCCTTACCTAGCCTTCCTCCCCACTCTTCAGTCTCCCAGTCCTGACCCTTACCTAGCCTTCCTCCCCACGTCCCAGTCTAGTAGGATGTATATTCAGTTTTTTTTTTACCTTTTATTTAACTAGGCAAGTCAGTTAAGAACAAATTCTTATTTTCAATGGTGGCCTAGGAACAGTGGGTTAACTGCCTGTTCAGGGGCAGAACGACAGAACCTTGTCAGCTCGGGGATATGAACTTGCAACCTTTCGGTTACTAGTCCAACACTCTAACCACTAGGCTACCCTGCCGCTCCGGCACTCCTGAACAGTCCTTCTCAGTATTGGCATTCCTCTGGGGCCTTATAAACTGCTCTCTATTATGGCAGCACATTGCCTGTACTCCTATGTAGTGTAGACTATTTTATAGTTAGGTATGATCAAACTGATTATGAATCAGTGTTCAATAATACCACCATTTAATTAGTTGCAACCGTTCATTATTCATCACGTATACAATACAACGGCACACATGCGTCCTTGGCTCTATGGCTATAGTTTCCATTATTATAGTGTCTAGCCATAGAGGCCATGGTCATATCAGGGCTGATATGGCCAGAGCTCTTTGGTCAACAGAAGGTACTTGCATTGGCTGTAGATGAAAGTCTTTTTGAAAGAGGTGAATACTAAGATTAGGCCCTTGGCTTATGTTGAATACCACTAAGAAGACTATCTTCTGTTCCCCTATAGATGTGCTTTTACAGTATTTTGTGTTCTGTCTTGCAGAGTTTCTGCCGCGCCAGCACCATCTCCCTCCCCGAAAGCCTGCTCTTTGTGTCCACCCTGGATGGAAACCTACACGCCGTCAGCAAGAAATCAGGCTCTATCAAATGGACGCTGAAAGAGGGTAAGGAAGAAGAGGAGAGTCCTGAGTAATTCACTAGCGCCTTTGTTTGTCTCTATCAATCTTTAGCTGCTGTTTGAGTTACACCTGTGAAACAAAGTGCCATTGTTGTTCCACAAGGATCACAATCGAGACCCCTTTAGTTTGTGAAAGTGAAGACGAGCTCTATTTCGTCTTTTGTTGAATGGTGGAAACCAGATTCAGAGCAGAAACATTATTTTCAGAACTAATCACACAGTGTACGAGGCAGTGGGAAGAATGCACGTGTCGGCCTACTTTTTTTTACCTCAGCTGCGTATCATTGCATGTACTAATACTGTAATTACAGCTATTGAGGTACTGAATGGTTAGAGAAATCAACACTGCTCTAGTGAGCGTGGGAGTAGGCTGTCGATCATAAACTATGGTAACTGTGTTATTCTCAGGCCTACCTCTCATAAAGGGATGTATTGACAGATTATTTTTCACTGTGTAAATGGCATTTTTGAGGCATTTCTGGGTTTAGATAATGGTGGGTGTTTTTACTGTATTTTCTGCTCTCCCGGCGCATGAGTAAATGCAGTGAACTCTTTGCTCACGCATGCTAACCTGGTAATCATTAACCTGGAGAGAGTGGGACAGATATAGCCTTTAATCGTGGTCAGCCATAATAGGCAGGGGTGAACTGCTCTGCTGTATTTATATTTCTCTTGTTTTTGTTTTACTTTATTTTATAGTACTACTGATAATGATTACTGCGTTGTTGGAAAAGAGCTTGCAAGAAAGGCGTTTCATTGTACTTGCTTGTGCACATGACAATAAAAAAAAAACACATCTAAACACCCTGTCTGAGGTTACATGGTCAGAATGAGCATTGGTATGATTAGCATACTAATGCAGGGTCTATTTACTAGAAGTCATGTAGCTAGGCTAGTAACGTTACTGAAACTCCATTTTGGATTCAAGGTGAACAACACATGCTATCAGATGGGCTGAATAACAGGGAAACGGTGGATCACAAATGGTTGACCTTTCATGTCAAACCAGCGAGTCACACCTGATACTGTATAACATCATTAATAAACATGAGAATATGGAATTGGTCCCATCTGAGCCCTGTGTTTCCTCAAAAGGCCCTTTTAATATGAACATGGACAGGGATAGCACCAGGTCGCCTTTCTCAAACATCTGCTGTCTTCCCTGAAGCCTAACTAACTAAAGCCCACATCCAGGGGGTAGGCAGGTCTTCCCTGAGGCCTAACTGACTAATGCCCACAGAAGGAGCCTGGAGGGAGGTAGGAACCTGTCACTCAGGCCCAGCAGGTAGGATCCAACCCAGGGTTGGCATGGGTCCCATCCTTGGTGTGTCCTTTTTATGGGGCCAAACCACGCCCACAAGCAACCTAGCAACATTCAAAGCCGTGCTGATTGGTCAGAGTTCGGAGATACTGATTAAGTAAATACGCGGAAAGATAGCTGAAGAGGTATCCCGGCGAACTGGGAGTTCGTAGTTTGCTCGTGCCTGCCATGCAAAGAACCCGCGGGAGTTCCGCGGCTTCGTTTTGAAATTATCCTAACTAAAGGCAAGCAACAAGTGACTGTAGATGGCTAACATTACATTATTGTCAGTAATGGTGAATGAATGGAGCTAGCATCTCGTTTAGTTGCGTACCAGCACAAATGTAATGTAGCTAAGTATCTCAATAGTCATTTTGTAAACACTTCGAACTCCTAGTGTGGTCAACGCACTACTAGACAGCATCAACCCAATCGGCGATGTAAGCTAGCGATAACACTTGATATAAGTCACATCTTACTTATCTCCAAAAACAATTAAACTATCCATTATGTCAATGCTATCCATCTGGTCAATCAAGCTGGTTGCAGTCACTAACTAAAAAGCTACATAGTTAAATGCAACTTCATATCCAAATTTAGGGGAAATGCAAAGTATGGATGGCAATGTTTTGGAGGCGATTCTGTCTGTAGCGTTTGTTCTTTCAAAACGCAGGAACAACTTAACTCTGACCAATCAGCGCGGCTTTGAATGTTGCTAGGATAAATGGTAGGCGTGGATAAAACGATGCATCGCTGTCTTGACCCTGCTGCACCTACCAGTGACATTTGACACACCGGCCAAGTATACTCGTTCATACAACAACACACACATCAATAGTCAGTGTGTCCTCCCAAACAGTTACGCTATCAGGTGAGGTGCATATTCAGTGAAGGGAAAGAACATTGAGGTCGGAACACGGCGCTCTGTCGTTACAAATGGAGAAAACACACAGATCCACAAAGAATTCGAAAACAAACTCAATTTTGATAAACTCCCATATCTACTGGGTGAAATAACAGTGTGCCATCACAGCAGCAAGATGTGTGACCTGTTGCCACAAGAAAAGGGCAACCAGTGAAAAACAAACACCATTGTAAATACAAACCATATTTATGCTTATTTATTTTCCCTTCTGTACTTTAACCATTTGTACATTGTTACAACACCGTATATATACGTAATATGACATTTGTAATGTCTTTATTCTTTTGAAACTTCTGTATGTGTAATGTTTACTGTTAATTTGTATTGTTTATTTCACTTTTGTATATTATCTACCTCACTTGCTTTGGCAATGTTAACACATGTTTCCCATGCCAATAAAGCCCCTTGAATTGAATTGAAAACGTTCTACTAAAAAATATATACATCTCCTGCATGGTCGTCCGTAAAAGATGTCATCACACAATTGGGCTACCTGTGTAAACGCAGTTCCAGGTAAACCACCCAGCACAGACCTCTGCCAGTCAGAGCAGAGGTTTCATCTGGCTGACCTTGTGGACTCCACTGCCACTGTGTGTGTTTGTCTAGTAGTAATGTCATTACGCCCTGGTCCCTGTGTGTGCCAGTTTGGCAGGGTGGCCTGGGTGCTGTATCACATTCAGTGGGGTGCGACATTACAGGACATTCAGATAGTAATATATGACCTGCTTCTCTATCATGTAGAATAGGGAATCATGTCCGCTCTATACAATACATTTCTAGCTGCGAAGTTCAGAATACGACCTGGGCCTTTACAGTGAGTATTAATGTGTCCCCTGTGGGCTACTGGCCACTGTTTATTTAGGCTATACTGTTGTCATTAGCTAAATAAGGGGCGTTGGCCTCTTATCAGTTAGGACAAGTGTGGTTTAAGGAGCCGCTTAACCTGAGACCAACAATGCAGGGGTCTATGCTGACAATTTTTACAAGGAGCATGTGGCGTAAGTTGAAAAATATAGGCGCACACAAAGATTAATTTAGGAGCAAAATTTAAATTATTTGCGATATTAAAGCTGGATCCTTAATTCTTCCTTTCTCAAGATCAGAGAGTGAAAGGTCCCTGACCTTAAAGTTTTCAGTGACCTTAAAGTTTAATTCTGTGTTTGGGAGTAATCGTTTATGAACTGAAGAACTGGGGTTTATATTCAAACAGGAAAGACAGCACTGTAGTGGTTCATATTGTGTACTGTATACATGCTACTGATTCTTGATCAACCGGTACTGTCATCATTTGTAGTGTACTATTCATGGCACTGATGACTGAAAGGCACATTTTCTTCCGTTTTCTTCTGTGGACAGATCCTGTTCTGCAGGTTCCAACGCATGTGGCGGAGTAAGTATCCTGAAGACTGTGTGTTTGTCAGTTTTTGTGTGCGTGTGCGAGTCTGTCAGTTTGGGTGTCATAGTGTATTGAGTGCAACAGGAAATTAACACAATGTGCTGAGCATGCATAACTGTTTTTTGTCCTGTTCTGCTTGAGCAATAAGACTACTCTATTCAAAATACAACCGGGTTCATTGATGACTGATCTGACAATGTGTAAGCCCTATCCAACAATCAAATCCAACTTTATTTAGGCCTATAGTGCACAGGTGTCACAGCACACTTCACCTTGAATTATGTATGATCTGTCGGAGTGTTAACATTCTCTACCCCATCTCTCTCTCTCTCTCTCTCTCTCTCTCTCGCCGTAGGCCAGCTTTTCTGCCTGACCCTAACGATGGCAGCCTGTACTCTCTAGGAGGGAAGAACAACGAGGGACTGACTGTAAGAGGAACCACTGAACCCCCTTATTAGACTAACAGGGTCACCCCTCACTAGAGAGGAACCACTGAACCCCCTTATTAGACTAACAGGGTCACCCCTCACTTGAGAGGAACCACTGAACCCCCTTATTAGACTAACAGGGTCACCCCTCACTAGAGAGGAACCACTGAACCCCCTTATTAGACTAACAGGGTCATCCCTCACTAGAGAGGAACCACTGAACCCCCTTATTAGACTAACAGGGTCACCCCTCACTAGAGAGGAACCACTGAACCCCCTTATTAGACTAACAGGGTCACCCCTCACTAGAGAGGAACTGACAGTTTCCTCTTTCTCTAGAAGGCCTCTGCATATCTGCCAACCACAGGTGATAAGCAAGTCACGCAAAACATGTAGTGCACATAGGTGTGTGTGTGTGCGCGCACATCATATATTTCTGTTTGGCGAGGTTGTAGTAGCAGAGTCTGTGTGAGATTGTGTGAGATTGTGAGTGAGTATGTGGTTTGTGATGAAATGGCATTGCTCAACATTGACCCCTTGATATTGATACACTCACAGTAAACATGCTTATGAGTGGGCCAATGGACATTTCCCTGTTTTCCACAGAAACTGCCTTTCACCATACCTGAGCTGGTCCAGGCGTCGCCCTGCCGCAGCTCTGACGGGATCATCTACATGGGTAACTCTTCCAGCTCTCAGACCTGGAGTATATGACGACACACACACACTGACATGACATGTAGACATTTAGAACAGACCAGGAACCGTTTGGACTACGTTGTCATGGTTATCTACTCTACCAAGCGAGACTACCGTTCAATTTCCCGATCAGGCTGACCTCTAATGAATGAATAGAATCTTGTTAGAACTAAAAGACGTTATACTACATTTCCATTCCTTTCACCTCACGGTCATCATAACTCCTGCTCCTTTGAATATACTGCGGCACGAAGGCGTGACCGTAATCTAACCTATCTACCGTGCCATTGTTCAGCGGAGAAAATGGATGTCATGTTTCTTAGTCCTGTAGAAGTTTTCACACCCATTCACTGAAGCCACTGCGAGCACAAAGGGAGAATTTTCTGTGTTAATTGTCAAACCTGTTGGCCAATGGCAATTTTCACCTTACATTGTGCTAGACAGACAACCGTAATCTTCAGTCTAAAGCCGTCCTGCAAAGTCAGTTTGAGGAGCAGCTCAGCCAACAACATCTTACTCACGGGTGGGGCCACCAGCACTGCAGATGGGACACTGTTTCGTAATCCATCAGGCGTTGTTATTACAGTCCAGCCAGAATAACGATTAATGTCACTCCCTTCACCAACACAATAGGGAGACAGTGCACTACCAGGGCATGGGGTGTTTTTAATAAGACTATAGGTAGGTTAACACCCATTACCCCCTGGGAGAATGCTGGGTGCTTGTCTAGCCCACCTTTACTTAACTGAGGTTGCCCGCCCTCTGTCCCTCCCATTCACTCAAAGTATAATGAGCATAATAAACAACTCAGATTGAATGTGGTTCAACTGCATGTATGGCTCTGCTTTCAGACCAGAGACAAGTTATTACAATGTTATTAGGCTGACTGCTCTGTGTTTCCTAGGGCTGGGCGATGTGGCCTAAAAAGAACCATGCATAATAAGGATTCACTTCTTGTAGCAGGCATTATAGAGCATTAACACGGGTCTCATACACATTATCTCAATTACAAGCCCACATGTTAGTGAGTATCCAGTTAATATTTATATTTCAAGTTTAGCTAACTTGGATCTATTTGGTAGTTGACTAGATAGAACAGTTGAATTGTTATGAACACACCCTTCTGTCTGTCTCCAACTGTTTGAACAGCATGCTAGCCAGATGTTGAAATCAAGTGACCTACCGAGAATGAGAATGAGTTGCCAATTCCTTATATATTTGTGTTTTTATACTTATTGCATATTTATTAAAACACAGACAAACACAGAGCTTGAATAATAGGCTTTGGCTAAAATGCTCCTAGTGGTACGCAATGCCACGTGCGACTGAAACTGAGCATGAAAAGGAGACGAGACCAAAAAGACACGAGAAGTGGACATAAACTCCCATACAAACAAATGAATTCAATATATATCACCCAGCCCTATTGTGTCCATGTGTTTGTGTCCTCATGATGTCCTTATGTCTGTTTTTGTATCACTTTGTGTGTATGCGCAGGTAAGAAGCAGGACCTGTGGTACGTGGTGGACCTGTTGACAGGGGAGAAGCAGCAGACCCTCACTTCCTCCTTTGCTGAGATGCTGTGTCCCTCCTCCTCCCTGATCTACCTGGGACGCACCGGTAGGCACCTGTAGCCCAGCCTACACCTAGCTGGCTTGGGGTCTAAACATCTCCATGGGATATTAATTATTCACTTCTCCCCCTTAGGGCACTGGGCCTCCCGGGTGGCGCAGTAGTTAAGGGCGCTGTGCCATGCTCTGTCGCAGGCTCTGGGTTCGCGCCCAGGCTCTGTCGCGACTGGGAGGTCCGTGGGGCGACGCACAAGCCCTCCCTAACAACACTGGGCCAATTGTGCGTCGCCCCACGGACCTCCCAGTCGCGACAGAGCCTGGGCGCGAACCCAGAGCCTGCGACAGAGCATGGCACAGCGCCCTTAACTACTGCGCCACCCGGGAGGCCCAGTGCCTTAAGGGGGAGAAGTGAATAATTAATATCCCATGGAGATGTTTAGACCCCAAGCCAGCTAGGTGTAGGCTGGGCATGGACTCCTGTGGCGGGCCGGGCGCAGTGCACGCTAACCAAGGTTGCCAGGTGCACGGTGTTTCCTCATTGGTGCGGCTGGCTTCCGGGTTGGATGCGCGCTGTGTTAAGAAGCAGTGCGGCTTGGTTGGGTTGTGTATCGGAGGACACATGACTTTCAACGACTTTCATGACGTCTCTCCCGAGCCTGTACGGGAGTTGTAGCGATGAGACAAGATAGTAGCTACTAAAACAATTGGATACCATGAAAAAGGGGTAAAATAAAAAAGCCACAGGCCCAGGCTCATAGAGATGTGTTCTGTCTATTCGTTTCTATGGATAGACCCGTTTGCCCCCAACCCCTGTCCCCTCTACATCCCTGCCTCTTCCTGGCTTCACCTGGTCAGCCCTACCTATCCTTTCCCCACAGTCCCAAATCTACTTACTTAATCTCCATAGGTATCTTATCCCAGCTAATTTGTTTGTACTGTCTAAAGGCAACATGCTGTTCAGCTGGCAGCTAGCCGAAGTCAGCTAGGCGAACCGAACGTTTGTGCTCACATACTCCCTTAAAACTAGAAAAAAGCAGCTGTTGTACTATTTGTCCATTTTTGAGACAGCGTAGTCAGTGTACACTTCCTCAAAATAGTCAGAATTAATCTAACTCAAGGAATCTGTCATTTCATTACGGTTTTTGTCGAGGAGGTCTTTGTTGCCCAATTTTGAATCTAACTAAGATGTTTGGTGCATTATTTCTCAATTAAACAATGTGTATGAAAATGAGTCGCCGCACGTCGAATGACAACAGACTTTATTGAAGAATCCCTACTGTTGACCAATCTCAGACGAAGGGGCGTAGACTTCGGCTACCGACTTCGTCTTGCGTCCAGACAGAAATGTGTGTGCCCAAACACACAAAAACCCTCACTGAAGTCCAAAACAAACGAAAACGTCACAAAATGTAATAATATATGCACAAACTCTTCTGAACTGTTTCAGCTGGGGAGCATGCGGACGCCTCAACCTTCTCTGCTAATGGCACTTATGTAAAAGTCTGGCATCAACGCAAAGCCTCTTTTCAATTCAATTTCAATTTAAGGGGCTTTATTGGCATGGGAAACATATGTTTACATTGCCAAAGCAAGTGAAATTTCTCTCCCTGGGTTTAATTTTCCACATCCTCATTCACATCCCCTTTACAGACCTGGGATCAGCTCCCCCAATCCAAACCTTAACCATTAGAGGGGAAAATGTGAATCTGATCAGCGATTAGGGGCAACTTTACTGCCTTGGAAATGCTACTCTACTTCCATGCCCATTTGTAATCCCAGTTATTACTGCGGTGATCTGTCATACCCTGTGTCCTATGGCATCCGCTTAATTTTGATGTCACTTTAGATGACTTGTGTGTGGCTTGTTGTAGATATTTATGGCGGTTGTAAAGGTCAGGCTGCCAGGGCAGCAGTCCAAGAAGTATAAATGCTTTGAGACATGGAGACGTGGGATACCTCTGTCAGGGGAACATGAATTTGGCCAGTGTTGTCACCATAGTTGTAATGAGCGCTCTCACCATTTCTTCCCAAAGCACAATATCACCATGGGTTAAGTCCTGCTGAGTTTAGTTTCACTACTCTGGCATATCCTACATGTTCTAGGCTACAGTATATGATGTTGTCCCTTCCCCAGAGTACACTATCACCATGTACGACACCAAGAGTAGAGAGCTCCGCTGGAATGCCACCTACTTCGACTACGCCTCCACGCTGCCTGACGACGACACCAGATACAGTAAGACATGCGTTTATATCTCTCGATAGCGACAGTGAATGTAGGCTATGTATGTGAGAGACTGAGTTGTTTGAGACCTGCTGTCTGGTAGGGCTGTGATGATGCCAGTATCACAATATATTTTTCATGGCAAAAATGAAAACAGGAAGCAGATGTAACTCTTTGGTCCTGTAAAAACCTGCTGGATGTAACATATTGTGTGCTATAGCTTGGAAAATAAATATGTGTGAATCTGGATGACAACAATGATGTTTGTTTCCAACATCAGGGCTGTTTTCCTAAAGAAGTTAAATCCGCTTCGTGTTTTTGTTTCCTTGCCATGATACTAACGAGTATTGTGTTACTGATATCGTCCTGCTCTCTGGTTGAAAGCATATCTCATAGAACATAGATCCAGGGAGATGATTTTCTACTGTCATTATCCTCACAACATCCTCATAACTATTGAACATCATCCAATATCAAAGGAAACTAATATTAAATACACTGCTCAAAAAAATAAAGGGAACACTAAAATAACACATCCTAGATCTGAATGAATTAAATATTCTTATTAAATACTTTTTTCTTTACATAGTTGAAACTGCTGACAACAAAATCACACAAATTATCAATGGAAATCAAATGTATCAACCCATGGAAGTCTGGATTTGGAGTCACACTCAAAATTAAAGTCGAAAACCACACTACAGGCTGATCCAACTTTGCTGTAATGTCCTTAAAACAAGTCAAAATGAGGCTCAGTAGTTTGTGTGGCCTCCACGTGCCTGTATGACCTCCCTACAATGCCTGGGCATGCTCCTGATGAGGTGGCGGATGGTCTCCTGAGGGATCTCCTCCCAGACCTGGACTAAAGCATCCGCCAACTCCTGGACAGTCTGTGGTGCAACGTGGCGTTGGTGGATGGATACTATGATGCTATGGACTGGCCCGTCCGTTCCCCAGACCTGAATCCAATTGAGCACATCATGTCTCGCTCCATCCACCAACGCCACGTTGCACCACAGACTGTCCAGGAGTTGGTGGATGGAGCGAGACATGATGTGCTCAATTGGATTCAGGTCTGGGGAACGGACGGGCCAGTCCATAGCATCAATGCCTTCCTCTTGCAGGAACTGCTGACACACACTCCAGCCACATGAGGTCTAGCATTGTCTTGCATTAGGAGGAACCCAGTGCCAACCGCACCAGCATATGGTCTCACAAGGGGTCTGAGAATCTCATCTCGGTACCTAATGGCAGTCAAGCTACCTCTGGCGAGCACATGGAGGGCTGTGCGGCCCTCCAAAGAAATGCCACCCCACACCATGACTGACCCACCGCCAAACCGGTCATGCTTGAGGATGTTGCAGGAAGCAGAAAGTTCTCCACGGCGTCTGTCACGTATGTCACGTGCTCAGTGTGAACCTGCTTTCATCTGTGAAGAGCACAGGGCGCCAGTGGCGTATTTGCCAATCTTGGTGTTCTCTGGCAAATGCCAAACGTCCTGCACGGTGTTGGGCTGTAAGCACAACCCCCACCTGTGGACGTCAGGCCCTCATACCACCCTCATGGAGTCTGTTTCTGACCGTTTGAGCAGACACATGCACATTTGTGGCCTGCTGGAGGTCATTTTGCAGGGCTCTGGCAGTGCTCCTCCTTGCACAAAGGTGGAGGTAGCGGTCCTGCTGCTGGGTTGTTGCCCTCCTATGGCCTCCTCCACGTCTCCTGATGTACTAGCCTGTCTCCTGGTAGCGCCTTCATTCTCTGGACACTACGCTGACAGACACAGCAAACCTTCTTGCCACAGCTCGCATTGTGCCATCCTGGATGAGCTGCACTACCTGAGCCACTTGTGTGGGTTGTAGACTCCATCTCATGCTACCACTAGAGTGGAAGCACCGCCAGCATTCAAAAGTGACCAAAACATCAGCCAGGAAGCATAGGAACTGAGAAGTGGTCTGTGGTACCACCTGCAGAACCACTCCTTTATTGGGGGTGTCTTGCTAATTGCCTATAATTTCCACCTGTTGTCTATTCCATTTGCACAACAGCATGTGAAATGTATTGTCAATCAGTGTTGCTTCCTAAGTGGACAGTTTGATTTCACAGAAGTGTGATTGACTTGGAGTTACATTGTGTTGTTTAAGTGTTCCCATTATTTTCTTGAGCAGTGTATGATTCTCCTCTCTCTCCTCACGTTTCTCTCCCTCTCCTCACATCTCCATCTCTTTCCCTCTCTACCTCTTTCTATATATGTGTATTGTCCACCTCACGTCATCTTTCACATAGTTGCAATGATGCAATACGTACACCCAGTTTACGTAACCCCCCTCCTCTCCCCCTCCCCTTATAGAGATGGCCCACTTTGTCTCCAATGGTGACGGGCTGGTGGTGACAGTGGACAGTGAGTCGGGTGACGTCCAGTGGATCCAGAATTACAACTCCCCCGTGGTGGCCATGTACATATGGCAGCGTGAGGGCCTGCGCAAGGTGCCTCTCACCAACGTCGCTGTGGAAACGCTGCGCTACCTCACCTTCATGTCAGGCGAGGTGGGCCGCATCACACAGTGGAAGTATCCCTTCCCCAAGGAGAAGAAGCCCAAAAACAAACTCATGTAAGTAGACTGTGTGATCGACAGTGGCTTCCCTTTAGTTACTCAGCTATGGAGGCACAACCCTGACTTAAGAAATGACTTTGTAGGTGTCTTATGCTTTCATAGAAAAACACAGACAATTGGATGAAACTTTTTCATTGTCACTTGTGTCCATTTTACCCTCATGTCATTGTTTTTCTATAGTAAATACCCCCAGGGTGGGTATTTTAAAGTGTAGAGCTGACTACTGTTTTAGCTTGAACTTTCATGCAAATCTTCCCATAGCCTTGGGCATTGAATGTGCATACACATATATTCTGCAATGTAGAAAATAGCAACAAATAAAGAAAACCCCTTGAATGAGCAGGTGTTTCCAAACTCTTGACTGGTACTGTATATATTTGCATATCTGGGTTGAGGATTCTGTCCTGATGGGTTAGGAATAGAAGCCCCACCCTTTTCTATAAACAATGTTGATTGGTTTCTACCAGCTCCAGTATATGCTCAGCAAGACTCCAAGCAGAGCCTCTCCCCTTTAGCATTTGCCACAGCATTTCTGCCAAGACCATTCTCCTTTGACTTCTGTTGAATTAGTTTCACGCTTATTTAGCCACTTCCTTCTCTCTTATGATTAATTAAATAATTTACTCCGGATCTCTGTTTTCCTTCAAGGCATTTATTTTGTTAACAGGGGCCCCTTTGAAAATGCTTTAACTGAACTATTGAAGTCTCACAAGTAATTTCTGATGGGTTGAGTAAGTTGATTTTGCAAGCAGCACGTGTTACGGTTGATCTCCCCATCCTGAGAACAGGGGTTGGCCCCATCTCGTGTTAGAGCTTTGATATGCATTCCAGGGCTCTGAATCATTGATGGGGTGTATTGAAGATCTCTTTATATCTATGTTTGATGATCGCATGAGCCAGTGGTGGTGTAGTCAGGACTTGTAGAGGTGTTTCATTTGTTCATAAAGTGATACATATCTAACCAACACAGATGGACTCTTTCAGTCATGGTTTCACAATACAGTTCTGTACTTCTATTTACACCAGCTTTCAGAAGAAAGGAGAAATAAGAGTTTCAGTGGGTGATCTTGTAGTGTGTGTGTGAAATTGTCTGTTTGTAACCAATAGTGCAGTTTTCTGACTCAAGTCAAAGCGGTCTACAGTATAATAGAGAATCTCCCTATTCTAAATGTCCTGGTTGAGGTAGACTATTAGGCTTCTCTTCCTTGTTTAAAGCTAACATTAAGACTATCCTGTTCTGTTGTCTTCACAGGGCCACACTCTACGTAGGCAAGTACTCCACCAGCCTGTACGCATCGCCCTCCCTGGTGCATGATGGGGTCACGGTCGTGGTGAGTGGCACTAGGCTCTTCTGTGTTAGAACAAAATGTGACATTCCGTCTAGAATCTAGAACAATCATCAAACAACTGGAAGCTTCTGGGAGCTGATCTCTTAGCCCAAGATCAAAGATGTGAGTTAAAAGTCACAGGGACCTGCACTAGTGTTGGTTTGATTGTTTACCTGACCATCACAATCCCCTCAGGCCTGGGTCCCTGCAGCACAGAGGAACATGAGATAGAAATAAGGGGTCTTGCTGATGCTATCTATTTACAATAAGATGTTGAGATTAATTTGACGTAATCCGTTTGATATTGACATCCCACTTATTTCAGTATCCTTCTAAGTAGTAAAGGATGTATTAGTTTCTGTCAACATTTAACAACATTAAACTACATGTGGACACCCCTTCAAATGAGTGGATTCAGCTTTTTGAGTGCTGAAGTGTGTAGCGCATAAAAATCACTTGCCCTCGGTTGCAACACTCTACCGAGTTCCACACTGCCTCTGGAAACAACATCAGCACAAGAACTGTTCGTCAGGAGCTCCATGAAATAGGCACACAAGCCTAAGGTCACCATGTGCAATGCCAAGCGTCGCTGAAGTGGTGTAAATCTCGCCACCGTTGGACTCTGGAGCAGTGGAAACCCGTTCTCTGGAGAGATGAATCACGCTTCACCATCAGGCAGTACAACAGATGAATCTGGATTTGGTGGATGCCAGGAGAACACTACCTGCCCGACTGCATAGTGACAACTGTAAAATTTGATGAAGGAGGAATAATGGTCTAGGGCTGTTTTTCAAGGTTCGAGCTAGGCCCCTTAGTTCCAGTGAAGGGAAATCTTAACACTACAGCATACAATGACATTGTAGAAGATTCTGTGCTTCAAACTTTGTGGCAACAGTTTGGGGGAAGGTCCTTTCCTGTTTCAGCATGACAATGCCCCTGTGCACAAAGCGAGGTCCATACAGAAATGATTTGAGATCAGTGTGGAAGAATTTAACTGGGCTGCAAAAAGCCCTGACCTCAAACCCATCGAACACCTTTAGGATGAATTGGAACGCAGACTGCGAGCATCAGTGCCTAATCGTCCAGCATCAGTGCATAATGCTCTTTTGGCTAAATGGAAACAAGTCCCTGCAGCAATGTTCCGACACCTAGTGGAAAGCCTTCCTAGAAGAGTGGAGGCCGTTATAGCAGCAAAAAGGGGACCAACTTCATATTAACGCCCATGATTTTGGAATGAGATGTTCGATGAGCAGGTGTCCACATATTTTGGGCCAGGTAGTGTATATTAACATTGAACTACTTAGTACTTGAAAAGGATGTCAATCACTAGGTGACTTCCCTAGTTAAAAAAAAGTTCCATAATCTAGTGGTTTGTGTGTCTCCTGTAGCCCCGCGGCAGCACCTTCCCCATGCTGGAGGGTCCTAACAGCCAGGAGGTAACAATGGAGGAAGAGTGTGTGATCACCCCCAGGACCAGCGTCAAATTCAACTCTGCCCTGAGGGAACGCAACCGCATCAACTTCATGAGGAACCACCTGCTCCTCATAGGTAGAGAACACTCCTCTTGTGCATTTTCCCCCCTCCCCAGTGTCTACCTTGTGTTATTATAGTGCCCTCTGCTGGATGCTCAGTTAGTTCTCAAATGTGGAACACAAGCATTGTCCAAGTCCATACACTTCAATGCAGTTGTGGCTGTAGAATAAGGATGGAAGTTGGTTTTCAGTGATGTCAGCATGATAATGATTTAAGAATATGTTATTGATGTTATAGATGTTATTACACACACTGTAATATCATCATAGTGATGATGCTGATGCTGGTTGGATGCGTTTCTCTCCCAGGTCATCATGAGACGCCTCCTGATGCCCATAACAAGATCCTGGAGAAGTTCCCTGACAGTATCCCACGCCAGCAGGGCAATGTCATCCCCCCCACCACAGAGAAGACCCTAGAGGAGGTGTGTGTTTCAGTCCTTCAGCATGCCAACTAACCTCTCCTCTTTGATTTGATTTTGTTGGGGTATAAAAAATATCTTCTCCCTCGTCCTCCTCTAGAAGGTGAATGAGAGTGACATGGGAGAAGGCCCCACTGTGGGCCCCAGCCCCCCGGCGGTCACCTCCATCCAGGAGCAGCCGGGGCGAACCTCACAGGTGAGGGTGGAGGCCCCTGTGGACTCTATGCTTAAAGACATGGCCACCATCATTTTCAGCACCTTCCTCCTGGCTGGCTGGGTAGCCTTCATCATCATCTACCCCAAGGTGAGGGAGCACTGACACCTAGTGGTGATCTGGTGTATTGCTGTTACTACCTGGCTGTACAAATTGTCAGTCAACAAGCTGAACATGAGTGACATAAATGTATGAAGTAAAGCCACAGTTTAGTTCCAATATGATGGTAGCCTCTGTGTTAAATGTAGGAAGCCACAGTTTAGTTCCAGTATGGTGGTAGCCTCTGTGTTAAATGTAGGAAGCCACAGTTTAGTTCCAGTATGGTGGTAGCCTCTGTGTTAAATGTAGGAAGCCACAGTTTAGTTCCAGTATGATGGTAGGCTCTGTGTTAAATGTAGGAATCCACAGTTTATTTCCAGTATGATGGTAGGTTCTGTGTTAAATGTAGGAAGTAAGGCCACAGTTTAGTTCCAGTATGGTGGTAGGCTCTGTGTTAAATGTATGAAGTAAGGCCACAGTTTAGTTCCAGTATGATGGTTGGCTCTGTGTTAAATGTAGGAAGCCACAGTTTAGTTCCAGTATGATGGTAGGCTCTGTGTTAAATGTATGAAGTAAGGCCACAGTTTAGTTCCAGTATGATGGTAGGCTCTGTGTTAAATGTAGGAATCCACAGTTTATTTCCAGTATGATGGTAGGCTCTGTGTTAAATGTATGAAGTAAGGCCACAGTTTAGTTCCAGTATGGTGGTAGGCTCTGTGTTAAATGTATGAAGTAAAGCCACAGTTTAGTTCCAGTATGATGGTTGGCTCTGTGTTAAATGTAGGAAGTAAGGCCACAGTTTAGTTCCAGTATGATGGTTGGCTCTGTGTTAAATGTAGGAAGTAAGGCCACAGTTTAGTTCCAGTATGATGGTTGGCTCTGTGTTAAATGTAGGAAGTAAGGCCACAGTTTAGTTCCAGTATGGTGGTAGGCTCTGTGTTAAATGTAGGAATCCACAGTTTATTTCCAGTATGATGGTAGGCTCTGTGTTAAATGTATGAAGTAAGGCCACAGTTTAGTTCCAGTATGGTGGTAGGCTCTGTGTTAAATGTATGAAGTAAAGCCACAGTTTAGTTGAAATGCTGAGTTATGGATATAACACAAACCTAACTTGAACACTATAGCTCACTTATACATGTACTTCTGGTTTACACACACCCTCTTCTCCATCTCTCCTCTCCCAGAGTGTTCACAAACAGCAGCAGCTGCAGCATGAACAGTTCCAGAGGCAGTTGGATGAGCGGCTGGATCTCCTGAGGAGACAGCCGTTCTCTCCCCCAGGGACCGACCTGCTCCTGCTGGCCCCGGACGCTGACTCAGACCACAGCAGTCCCAACGGCACCCCCAACATCACCCCCCGTGCATCCAACCACTCCAACCTGTCTGTGCCCGAGCTGGGCAGCTCCGCCAACGAGCACGAGGACGGAGGTATGGAGGACACAAGTGGATACACACATTGATAAAGACAACACACATTAATGCGCACACAATTACTCACAGATACTCACTCACACACTTACAGTAGGTCTAGCACTGCTCTGTTCATCTTGATGCCTGGCAATTGTTTTGAAAAGGAGAGAAGATACTCTTCTGATTCCAATATCTGATGTGCTTTTTTTATGGTTCATCAGATGAGGACTCCAACATGGTCAGAGTTGGAAAGATAATGTTCCGTCCCAAAAATGTTTTGGGACACGGTGCAGAGGGAACCATCGTGTATAAGTAAGTCTCACCCCAGGCTAATGTATCTACATTTTGTAACAAAGTGAAATGAAAGTCAAGTGCCTTTTTGAGGCTGCTCACTTAGTCGTTCAATCATCTCTACTTGTCATATAGACTCTCCAGAGTCTTTGGCCGCATCCCCATTATTTCTGTGCAAGTGGGAAGAGAATTGGGACACAACCTTCGTTTTTCATTTACTTTGATAAATGTTCAGTTTTACAAACATACAGACAAGAACTCAACCTTTCTTTGTAAAGTGTCTGTTTAGGAATGTTCTACTAACCTTCCCTTGCTCTGTCCACCAGGGGTCAGTTTGACAACCGTGCCGTGGCAGTCAAGAGGATCCTCCCAGAATGCTTCAGCTTTGCTGACCGTGAGGTGGACCTGCTGCGCGAGTCGGACGAGCACCCCAACGTCATCCGTTACTTCTGCACAGAGAGGGACCGCCAGTTCCAGTACATCGCCATAGAGCTGTGTACCGCCTCACTGCAAGAGGTACTGCAGCCTCACTGACCACCAAACCAAGGGGTCTGCAACACCCGGCCCACGAGCCAAATGTATCTGGCCCTCCAAAGTTGTCTTAAGCCCTACAACACCCTCTCTCTTCCTGACCTTTCAGCTTACGCTCTCATTCATGTATTAATTAATTAATCCTCTTAAAGTTGCTTCTTGTTACTTTTACTCACTCACTGGATGCAGACTCTTTGTTTCCTCTTTCAGTATGTGGAGAGACAGGATTTTGATCGGCATGGACTGGAGCCTGTGATGCTGCTGCAGCAGACCATGTCAGGACTGGCACACCTGCACTCCCTCAATATAGGTAATAATCACAAGATGTTTTTTTATTTTACCTTTAGTCAGTTAAGAACAAATTCTTATTTTCAATGACGGCCTAGGAACAGTGGGTTAACTGCCTGTTCAGGGGCAGAACGACAGATTTGTACCTTGTCAGCTCTGGGGTTTGAACTTGCAACCTTCCGGTCACTAGTCCAACGCTCGAACTACTAGGCTACCCTGCCGCCCCACTAGGTTTTAATATAGGTTTTCATGAAGAACAAAAAGGTTCTTACCATACAGTAATATTTTCAATAAGATTCACAAGACTACTGCAGCTGGACTATGTACAGTAAACATCTAAGATCTCCTAGGTTACAGGTTATTCTTCCAGTCTGATCTGATCTTCTCCACTCTTCCCGTCCCCAGTGCACAGAGACCTGAAGCCCCACAACATCCTGGTGTCCATGCCCAACGCCCACGGTCGGGCGCGGGCCATGATCTCCGACTTTGGCCTGTGTAAGAAGCTGGCGGTGGGCCGACACAGCTTCAGCAGGAGGTCCGGGGTGCCCGGCACCGAGGGGTGGATCGCCCCAGAGGTCCTCAGTGAGGACTGCAAGGACAACCCTGTGAGTGGTCCCTCTCCCTACTAGACACATGACTGGTCCTGATTTTACAGATAGCAGCTGTCATGAAACAAAAGCCTGTGACTGTCGCTGTCTAATACTAATTTAAATTGATGTGAATGCAGTTCACTGTTACATACTTATCTTGCCTTTATCAAAGACATTGATTGCTAACCATCAACAGAACGGCATTATTGAACGCCCAACCTCTCTCTCTCTTCCTCTGTAGACGTGCACGGTGGACATCTTCTCTGCAGGCTGTGTGTTCTACTATGTGGTGTCCTGGGGATGTCATCCCTTTGGCAAGTCCCTGCAGAGGCAAGCCAACATACTGCTGGGAGCCTACAGCCTGGACCAGCTACAGCCCCACAAACATGGTGAGGACATCACTTCCTGTTCTCAGACCCACAGGAAGGCGGTGAGGGGAAGTTGGTGTAGGATTGGTTTGGAAGTGATTTGATTTAAACCAGGATGTTGACTGTCTAAGAAACAGTAGTTCCTTGCTAGTGAGCATCAGTTCAGCCTTTGAAAGTACAAAGAGAGCAATAAGTTTACATTGGACAGTTTTGGTAAAGGCAGTATTAGAGTTATTATAGACAGATAATGTCCTGATGTTATTGCAATTTTGTTTAATGCAAACTCAAACATTGACAATCAGTTGTTTCACATCAGAGACCGCTGTTGTGGAAAATTTGATCCAAAGATTAGGCAGAGACTAATTTATAATAGTGAATCTTTAATGCAGACGAGAAGCTGCTAGGTAGATCCCTCTCTGATCTCAGTCAGGGATGGAGCTCCAAGAATAAATGGCTACATGTCCCTTTTACAGTGGAAGGTAATAATACAATCATATTGTTACAAGTTATTTTATACAAGCAACAGTTCCAGAGCACAATGGCCTTGTTTTAGGGTGCAGACATAACAGGAGTTATGAAATGCATAACATCACAGTCCAACACAGAACAATAACATAACCCTTGAGAAGTGACAATGGCTCACCCCAATTCTGCCACACTGCCCCATAGTGACTGAGAGTGTTTGGTCTTGTCTTTCCCAGAGGACATCGTGGCCACAGACCTGATAGAACAGATGCTGAACATGGAGCCCCAGAGGAGACCTTCTGCTGAGAGCGTGCTCAAACACCCCTTCTTCTGGAGCCTGGAGAAACAGCTGCAGTTCTTCCAGGTCACAATCAAATCCAATACTTTTCTAATTAAACTGTTCCACATAAATCAGTATAGAGATGCAGCTGTGAACGGAACATTTACCAATAACGACATTTTCTTTTTTTAAATAAAAACCCATATTTCATCTTGTTTCCCCTGTAGGACTTGAGTGACAGGATAGAGAAGGAGCCGCTGGACGGACCAATCGTAAGGCAGTTGGAGCGAGGGGGGCGGGCCGTGGTGAAGTTGGACTGGAGGGAACACATCACAGTGCCTCTACAGACCGGTAAGAGACTGGACTGAGATCAGTTGTAGCTACAACCACATACCAGTCTTACAAGACTTTGTCCATGTCATGAGTGTAGACTGGTAAAGAGAGTGGTCTGAGTTCAGTTTTAACCCTACTACTATGCTAGTGCCTTTAATAAATTAAAGGGTATATATTTCATTAAGAAATGATGACCTACTACAGTTTTAGTTGCCCAGTTAGGGTTAATGTTTCTCAAGTGCAGAAGAGATGTGAGTGTAGTCATTGATATAAAATGCAGTGACTGTGGATGTGGTTTGCATTTCCTGTCAATCCAGACTGCAGCATTTAGCTGAGCTCTTCTCAACCTGAAAGGCTGCTTTGCTTCCTGTTGAGTGTTCATCTGAATAGGGTTGTTTCATAGGGTTGTTCTAATCTTAATATGCCACTGTATGTGAAAGAAATGGTAAGAGAAGGTTTGTTGTGACTGTTGCATTCATGAGTTTTTAATTTGCATGTCAGTCATTTGTCTATTTAGCTTGTTGTTATGTTTTAGTTTTCATGCCATGTGGAGAACTAGTCGGCTGAAGATTTCCTGACAGGTAGACTATATTTATAGGATATCTAACTTTAAACCAGGACATTGAGGTATTTCAATCTTGCTGTATTATGAGACTTTTAGGATAAATGATACATTTTAGAATAAATTATTAGAATGTACTGTGTGGATTACTCATTGCATGTATTTTCTCTTGTCAGACCTACGCAAATTCCGGTCGTATAAAGGAGGGTCTGTCAGAGATCTTCTCCGTGCCATGAGAAACAAGGTATGGGTGTCTTTCCAGCTAAATGATGCGTGTTTACCTGATTTAGATGTCTGTGTATATGAATCCTTCTTCTTTTGTCCCTCCTATAGAAGCACCATTACAGGGAGTTACCAGCAGAGGTCCAGGAGACTCTGGGCTCCATCCCTGATGACTTTGTCTCCTACTTCACCTCCCGCTTCCCCCACCTGCTGCGCCACACCTACCTGGCCATGCGCACCTGTGCCCACGAGAGGTCATTCCTTCCCTACTACTCTAGCTCAGAGCAGCTCTCCTGGATACGGACTCCCTACACACACCCCGAGACCACCCCCCCGCTGCAGACACACACGTCGCAGCCAGAGGAACCCACATCGTCAAACACAGTACCCTCACACCCTGAGGTGTCAAACACAATTCCATCCACAGCACCCATACAGTCAGTGACCGTATCAGACTCCACACCCATACAGTCACTGTCAATCACAACAACCCCCCCACAGTCAGTGCCAACCACATTACCAGCAGAGACAGTATCATCCACATCATTACCAGTTCAACCAGTACAGCCTACATCACCCTCATCCACACTGCCAGACCTGCCTCCACAGACAGTGTTGCCCTCAGAACCCCCCACACAGTCAGAAACCCCCCTTACAGATCCCATCCCACCTGAGCCACACATACTGCCTGTGCCACATCCAGCCACACCGGACACGGAGCCTGCCTGAGAGCCGACGAGGGGTGGTGGATGAGTGCTGCACAGAGGAGCATTGCCTTACAAGTGGACACATACTGTTGCTCTGTTGCTCTGTCCTGTGCTGGTGAGGACCAGGCCTGCAGTGCCTGGGAGCTGCCGACAGTGGGGAGCAGCAGCCCAAACCAAGTGCCTTTCCTGCTCGACTGAGACAAAATGGCTCCGAATGGAATCGTCCCAATGTCCCTCGAAGCATCAAGAAGCCAGGGCTGAAATGAACTAGTGGGGGCCGTAATGTGTAGTACAGAGAGAATCTGTTTTATTTGCAATGGAGTCCCTCCTAATGTCAAGTATTGTGAGGTATTCAAGTATTGTTGGGCACAAAATACTTGGCAAAGCAAGGGAGGAATTCTTCTGTTGATGTTGTTGAAAGACAAGTCGACAATGGTATTTTTACTGTGGAATCTTATTTCTCTTAATGAGCCTATTCACTGTAAAGAGGTGTATATTATTGTATAGGTGACGACTTGATAATGACTATCTTTGAAAATCATGGGATGTGGCCAATGTGCCTTTTTAAATAACACTGTGTTATGTATGTGAGCTCTGTGAGGGTAGATGTGTCTGGAATAGTTTTGCTTGCTGCTGCAGATGCTGATTTTCTCTCTTGAATCAGTACTATTTCAGTGCCTGTCTTCCTGTGCAGGCGAGGACAGATAGTCCAAAGGGTGTTTGAACTGAACACTGGTAAAAGCAGAATGTGTTTATCTTTTCTACTTATCTCTGATAGCTTTGTGCTGTACATAAGGCACAAGGCAATATGTGATCTGTTTGTGTTTTTATTGCAGGACATCACCCAAAGTCTTGTTTGCTTGACCTCTGACTCACGAGGCCTTTACTAAAACTGGTTCAGCTATAAGTCATGACAGGATGATTTACAGAAAGCATTCACTTCACATTCTGGGTTTTGCTGTCAGAATGGTGTTTTCTCTCATCATAACTTTGATGAATGATGATCCAATGCAACATGTTTTATTCAATCATATTGTCTGTATAATGATTGGCAGTTAAATAGGTCTTCATTTATTACATCAATTAACTGTTATAGTTTGTTCATATTTTATTTTTTAAGTGAAATACGTTTACTTCAGGTTTATTTTTGTACTGTTCATTGTACATCAAAAACCCCAAGAATGTACAGTATTTTGTCTAATGCAAGCTGTTTAAAATTAAGTGAAGAGGGTTTTGTGCAAAAGTGAACAGATTATTTTGCAGTCTCGCCTGACGATGCCTTTTACTGTTACGATTTCATTTCTAACATGCCATCCTGAATGCAAGAATAGTTTGTTTTATGATATTCCATTTTCAGTTTTGCAATTGTCTCCTTTTGCCAACATGTCTGCCATTGTTGGAGTGAAAATGCCAAATTAAATCAGCATTAATATCTGTTACTGTGTTAGTTTGCAGATATTTTGAGCTTGTGGGACTAATGCTGCATTCATAACCAAGTGGGAAGGTGGTATTTACCATATACCGACTGGAAAAAATCCACTTGAACGCACCTACAACTTCTAATTACTAGTGGGAAACTCATCGATCATCCCTGATCTCGACTTCTCCCACATGCTGACCTCTGACAACACCTACGAAGGAAGAGACTTCACCAACAGCAGTTTCGGCAGTTAAATGTAGCACAACATTTATAAAAAGCAATCTATTAACATTTTTTAACTTGAATTTGTTACCAACCATGAAAGCTGTACTTTTAGTTGGTGAATTAGGATTTGGTGTAACAATGTATGCAGACCCTTTTCTATGCAACAGCCTCCTATGCGTGTTTACCTGATTTAGATGTCTGTGTATATGAATCCTTCTTCTTTTATCCCTCCTTTAGAAGCACCATTACAGGGAGTTACCAGCAGAGGTCCAGGAGACTCTGGGCTCCATCCCTGATGACTTTGTCTCCTACTTCACCTCCCGCGCCACACCTACCTGGCCATGCACACATGTGCACAGGAGGCACTTCCTTCCCAACGGACTCCCTACACACACCATGAGGCCCCCCCCCCCCCCCCCCCCCGCTGCAGACACACACGTCGCAGCCAGAGGAACCCACAGCGTCAAACACAGTACCCTCACAGCCTGTGATGGTGTCGAGCACAATTCCATCCACAGACCCCATACAGTCAGTGACCGTATCAGACTCTACACCCATACAGTCACTATCAATCTCAACAACACAACCATATTGCCAGTATCATCCACATCATTACCAGTCAAACCAGTACTGCCTACATCACCCTCATCCACACTGCCAGACCTGCCTCCACGGACAGTTGCCCACCCAGCCCTCAGAAATCCCCCCTACAAATCCTGAACCACCAGTGCCACACAGGACACAGAGCCTGCCTGAAAGCCAGGTGATGGGTATGGCACAGAGAAGCGTTGCCTTGGGGGTTTAGGCTGAGTTTCTGTATAGCACTTTGTGACACCTGCGGTTGTAAAAAGGGTGTTTTATAAATACATTTGATTGATTGATTGCCTTACGAGTGGACACATACTGGGGCCCTGTGGCTCTTTCCTGTGCTGGTGAGGACCAGGCCTGCATTGCCTGGGACCTGCCGACGGGGCAGCAGCAGCCCAAACCAAGTGCCTTTCCTACTCTACTGAGACAAAATGGCTCAGAATGGAACCGTCCCAAGGTCCCCCGATGCATCAAGAAGCCAGGGTGGAAATGAACTAGTGTGGGCAGAGAGAACCTGTTTTATTTGCAATGGAGTCCCGCCTTATGTCAAGTATTGTTGAGTACAAAAATACTTGGCAATACAAGGGAGGAATCCTTCTGTTGATGTTGGAAGATTTAAGTCAACAATGGTAGTTTTACTGTACAATGTTCCCTCAGTGAGCCTTTTCACTGTAAAGAGGTGTATATTTTTGTATATGTGACTACTTGATAATGACTTGATCAATGAAAATCATATGTGGCCATTATGCCTTTTTTAAATAATACTGTGTTATGTATGTGAGCTCTGTGAGGGTAGATGTGTCTGGAATAGTTTTGCTTGCTGCTGCAGATGCTGCTTGACTCAGTACTATTTCAGTGCCTGTCTTCCTGTGCAGTCAAGGAGAGATATTCCAAAGGGTGTTTGAATTGAACACTGGTAGAAGCATGTGTTTCTTTTCTACTTTATCTTATCTCTGTTAGCGTTGTGCTGTGCTGTACATCGGGCACAAATAAATAGTGTTTTTTTTATTGCAGGGCGTCAGCCGAAGTCTTGTTTGCTTGATCTCTTGACACACTATGCATAACTAAATCTTGTTCAGCTACAAGTCATGATAGGATGATTACAATGTATTCCCTTTACATTCTGGGTTATGGGCTTGAGTTTCTTTGTCCATTCTTTGATGGAGGAATTATATTTAATTTCTCTCATCTCATATTCCTTAACGATGATCCAATGCAACATGTTTTATTCAATCATATCCATTGTCAGTGAATAACATATTAATAGGTATTTAATGTATTACATTTAACTGTAATATTCTAATATTTTATTTATTTTGTAAGCTGTTTTTATGTACTGTCCATACTACACAGTTTCAGAATTTTCTCATTTTGCATTGCCAACGAATATGCAGCTGTTTTAAGTGAAAAAGCCAAATAAATCAGCGTTATATTTGTGCCTTTTGAACTTTACATTTTTGTCAGTTATTTTTGGGACTAAGCAAACATAATATATTCATTATTGCCTGTTATTTAACGGACTTCCACTGCAAGCCTGAGGGGGTCCATGCCAAGTTGCCAGTGTCATAACTCTCCTTTTCTCCTAAACGAAACTTACGGGATCTGACGTAGTTAGGGTCCATGGTTTTAGAGCGTTTTAGCATTCGACACCAGCTATCTAGTACAGCAGCAGAAATCTACCAGTTGAAAAGAGTCGTCTTCTATCACACCGAATATTCTAAAGCATGAAAGACGTGCGGCGAATTAAGAACTAAACATATTTATGTTGGCAATGAAACAATTTAAAGAGGTGAGAACTATATCAATTATAGGCTACGCTTGTTGAGAGTGCTCTCCAACAAAGGAAAGACACATTCTTAGCCCTTTATTTCTGTTTGGTGTAAAGTGTATCTGCTGAATGGAAAAAAACTATATTGAAGTCTTATCTCTGCAATCTAAAACTGGAGTGTATTTTTTTTCTAGAGAGGACAACATCCCCGCCAACGTCTGGTTCATCTTCGCCCGCTCATTGGTAAACCCAATATATATATTTTTTTTTTGAGACTACAGATTAAACTGAATTTTTATTAAAACGGTGTATTTTTATTTTTTTTATTTATTTCACCTTTATTTAACCAGGTAGGCTAGTTGAGAACAAGTTCTCATTTGCAACTGCGACCTGGCCAAGATAAAGCATAATAGCAGTGTGAACAGGCAATGTAGCTAATGTGGGCTATGTAGCTATGTAGTTACTTAAAGAGTTTCTTGAACATCTAAAAATACTAACTGTAGCCAACGTTAATAGGCTTGAGCCAATTTATTTGAAACCGTGCATTGGCCTGCATTCCCTTGTGATTTTATAATCAACTAAACTTTTTAGCAGCTTCGTTGTCTTGAAATAGGGTATATTTCAAATATTCGTTTCAATGTCTAGCTATGGGCATGTCCACAATCTTTCAAAGTAACCAATCAAACATAATCTGTAATATTTGTGTTGTGGAGAAATGACCAGGCAGGAGACGGGAGTACAGTTAGTTTTCGTTTAGTAAAGTCAAAACCCCTTGTGCTCTACAGTTCCTGGCACCCCAGTGCGCATGTGCATTTCCTATTAGGTGTAGTAACGTAACACTGCCGTAATGCATTACTGCTTAGTAACAGCACAGTAACTCATATAAACAGATGTAGATCCTAGATACTACAGGAGACACAGGTGAAGTGGTGAATGAGGTGAGCTTCTCCTCCAAAGAGTACCACAATATGAGTCATACCCATAAAACCTAGCGGTCAAACGGAAATGGTTCAAATCGTTTTTAAACCATTCATTTTTCCCATAGGCGATTTTAGACTCTTATGTGTAAATTTACCCTGATGTAACGTTTTGATAACTGTAAATCTCTCTCGGACAAGGTGACTTATTAATATATTCGCTGGTATAAAAAAAATGAAATGCTAATTGGCTGCCAATGAGGCTATCCGACAGAACTACAAATACTATCTGGACGAGACTGCTGAATCCAGGCAAAGGTAAGAATCTCTGAATTAACTATCTAATGTTAGCAAAATGTAGTAATGCATAAATTGGTCACATTTAAAATAAAAAATAAAAACTGTTTTGGTCATGTTTTAAAATAAAACAATACCTGTTAGCAAAGGTGTCAGCTAGAGAGACATGCATGTATTTGTAGTCTTGCATGATGTCATTAATTATCATTTTTCGAATCTGAGAGTAAATAGAGCTGAATGTATTGATTTAAAAGTCACCTTGTCTGAGAGAGATTTACACAAATATCAAAACGTCACACCAGGGTAAGCCTACACAAGACACGGCCCTTGTTTTAAGTATTTCTAAAATGGGGAAAACGAATGGTGGAAAAATCATTTAAACCATTTCCCTGTTTGACCGCTAGGTTTTATGGGTATTATGACACATCCACTGTGGGGATCTATAAAGGGAGCCACTCGCCTGTAAACTGAGGTTCGTTCAGTTTGCTTGAACATTTGCTACGTTGTGAAACGGTTTGTACTGAAGGACACGTGTTCCCTGAACGTTCTTGAATGTTCTTGAACAGACTGAGGTATGTTTGCTCCAGTTTATTGGGTGTAGCGAGGTGTGGCTTGAAGCAACGGGTGACGTGAACTCAGCAAAAAAAGAAACGTCCTCTCACTGTCAACTGCGTTTTATTTTCAGCAAACTTAACATGTGTAAATATTTGTATGAACATAACAAGATTCAACAACTGAGACATAAACTGAACAAGTTCCACAGACATGTAACTAACAGAAATGGAATAATGTCTCCCTGAACAAAGGGGGGTCAAAATCAAAAGTAACAGTCAGTATCTGGTGTGGCCACCAGCTGCATTAAGTACTGCAGTGCATCTCCTCCTCATGGACTGCACCAGATTTGCCAGTTCTTGCTGTGAGATGTTACCCCACTCTTCCACCAAGGCACCTGCAAGTTCCTGGACATTTCTGGGGGGAATTGCCCTGGCCCTCACCCTCCGATCAAACAGGTCCCAGGCGTGCTCAATGGGATTGAGATCCGGGTTCTTCGCTGGCCATGGCAGAACACTGACATTCCTGTCTTGCAGGAAATCACGCACAGAACGAGCAGTATGGCTGGTGGCATTGTTATGCTGGAGGGTCATGTCAGGATGATCCTGCAGGAGGGGTACCACATGAGGGAGGAGGATGTCTTCCCTGTAACGCACAGCGTTGAGATTGCCTGCAATGACAACAAGCTCAGTCCGATGATGCTGTGACACACTGCCCCAGACCATGACAGACCCTACATTTACAAATCGATCTTGCTCCAGAGTACAGGCCTCGCTGTAACGCTAATTCCTTTGATGTTAAACGCGAATCCAACCATCAACCCTGGTGAAACAAAACCGCGACTCGTCAGTGAAGAGCACCTTTGCCAGTCCTGTCTAGTCCAGAGATGGTGGGTTTGTGCCCATAGGCGGCGTTGTTGCCGGTGATGTCTGGTGAGGACCTGCCTTACAACAGGCCTACAAGCCCTCAGTCCAGCCTCTCTCAGCCTATTGCAGACAGTCTGAGCACTGATGGAGGGATTGTGCATTCCTGGTGTAACTCGGGTAGTTGTTGCCATCCTGTACCTGTCCCGCAGGGGTGATGTTCAGATGTACCGATCCTGTGCAGGTGTTGTTACACATGGTCTGCCACTGCGATGATGATCAGCTGTCCATCCTGTCTCCCTGTAGCGCCGTCTTAGGCGTCTCACAGTACGGACTAGAGGTCGACCGATTAATCGGAATGGCCAATTAATTAGGGCCCATTTCAAGATTTCATAACAATCGGAAATCTGTATTTTTGGGCGCTGATTTTGCCGATTAAAAAAAAAAGTACATTTTTGATTTTTATACCTTTATTTAACTGGGCAAGTCAGTTAAGAACACATTCTTATTTTAAATGACGGCCTAGGAACAGTGGGTTAACCATTCCTAGTTCAGGGGCAGAACGACAGATTTTCACCTTGTCAGCTCGGGGAACTATTCTTGCAACCTTACAGTTAACTAGTCCAACGCTATAACCACCCGCCTCTCGTTGCACTCCACAAGGAGACTGCCTATTACGCAAATGCAGTAGAAGCCAAGGTAAGTTGCTAGCTAGCATTAAACTTATCTTATAAAAAACAATCAATCAATCATAATCACTAGTTATAACTACACATGGTTGATGATATTACTAGTTTATCTAGCGTGTCCTGCATTGCATATAATCAATGCTACGCTGGGGGATGATTTAACAAAAGCGCATTTGCGAAAAAAGCACAATCGTTGGACAACTGTACCTAACCATAAACACCAATGCCTTTCTTAAAATCAATACACAGAAGTATATATTTTTTCACCTGCATATTTAGCTAAAAGAAATCCAGGTTAGCAGGCAATATTAACCAGGTGAAATTGTGTCACTTCTCTTGCGTTCATTGCACGCAGAGTCCAGGTATAGGCAACAGTTTGGTCAGCCTGGCTCATTGCGAACTAATTTGCCAGAATTTTACGTAATTATGACATAACATTGAAGGTTATGCAATGTAACAAGAATATTTAGATTTAGGGATTCCACCCGTTAGATAAAATACCGAACGGTTCCGTATTTCACTGAAATAATAAACGTTTTGTTTTCTAAATGATAGTTTCCGGATTTGACCATATTAATGACCAAAGGCTTGTATTTCTGTGTGTTATGTTATAATTAAGTCTATGATTTGATAGAGCAGTCTGACTGAGCGATGGTAGGCAGCAGCAGGCTCGTAAGCATTCATTCAAACAGCACCTTCGTGCGTTTTGCCCGCAACTTTTCGCAAGCACAGTGCTTTTTATGACTTCAAGCCTATCAGCCTAATGGCTGGTGTAACCAATGTGAAATGGCTAGCTAGTTAGCGGGTTGCGCGCTAATAGTGTTTCAAATGTCACTCGCTCTGAGACTTGGAGTAGTTGTTCCCCTTGCTCTGCAAGGGCTGCGGCTTTTGTGGAGCAATGGGTAACGCTGCTTCGAGGCTGGCTGTTGTCGTGTTCCTGGTGTTCCTGGTTCGAGCCCTGGTAGGGGCGAGGAGAGGGACGGAAGCTATACGGTTACACTGGAAATACTAAAGTGCCTATAAGAACATCCAATAGTCAAAGGTATATGAAATACAAATGGTATAGAGAGAGAGAGTCCTATAAATACTATATTAACTACAACCTAAAACCTCTTACCTTGGAATATTGAAGTCTCATGTTAAAAGGAACCACCAACTTTCTTATGTTCTGAGCAAGGAACTCAAACGTTAGCTTTTTTACATGGCACATATTGCACTTTTACTTCTCCAACACTTTGTTTTTGCATTATTTAAACCAAATTGAACAAGTTTCGTTATTTATTTGAGGCTAAATTTATTTTTATTTATGAATATTAAATTAAAATAAGTGTTCATTCAGTATTATTGTAATTGTCATTATTACAAATAAATAAATAACAATTGGCCGATTTAATCGGTATCAGCTTTTTTTGGTCCTCCAATAATCGGTATCTGCGTTGAAAAATCATAGTCGGTTGACCTCTAGTACGGACATTGCAATTTATTGCCCTGGCCACATCTGCAGTCCTCATGCCTCGTTGCAGCATGCCCGTTCACGCAGATGAGCAGAGACCCTGGACATCTTTCTTTTGGTGTTTTTCAGAGTCAGTAGAAAGGCCTCTTTTGTCTCCTGTTTTCATAACTGTGACCTTAATTGCCTACCGTCTGTAAGGTGTTAGTGTCTTAACGACCGTTCCACAGGTGCATGTTCATTAATTGTTTATGGTTAATTGAAAAAGCATGGGAAACGGTGTTTAAACCCTTTATAATGAAGATCTGTGAAGTTATTTGGATTTTTATGAATTATCTTTGAAAGACGGGGTCCTGAAAAATGGACGTTTCTTTTTTTGGTGAGTTTATTTTACGGGCAGTGGCAATGCTGAAATTGTTCCACAACCCAACCGCTCCCCATTTTTAACTGGTCATTCAGTAAAGCGCCATTTCCATTCAATTTAACATTCCAGGTTTTAAAAACGTACTGAACACATTCCTGGTCATTCTTGCTTCTCTTCCTTGTGGATGTGACTGCATCCATTAAAGCTCTCCTCAGCATGACTAGATTTCTAGCTTCCTACTGAGCCATTCTCTTGTTTGGTTAAAACCTATGTTTACTCGTTTGTGAATAACCCACACTCCGACCAGCAATATGCTGGTTACCTTAGCCATAAGGCAGTTGCTAGCTATATAATGCATTACTAGCTTCATGGCCGTGGCATTCACACTGTGCTAGCCCTAACTAGCATTACCTGTGAGGCTTCTAACTAGCAAGCTAGCCACACTAGCAGTCCTACATGCACATAGTGGCATACACCTGGCTAGATAACTTGGAGTTCCCTACCTGCTCAGGTAGTGTTGCTATCACGCATGTGAAGGCTAATTCACAACAATGCTGAAAAGCCTACTAGCTACTGGCCAGCTTGCTTCTCTCGTTTAGTACACCTCACGATGCTATGGTGATATGAGACTCAAGACCGGAGAAACACCAATATTCACGCAGTTGTCTTCGGCTAAGGTGGTACTAGCTAGCTAAGCTATTAGCCAAATAGGTGAACCCTAGCTAGCTAACATTGCTAAAGGCCCTCTCACCAAGTACATAAAATAAATAATATGAGCACGTCTTGTTTAATGACACCGTTCACACCAATTTGCAAATATCGTCCTACTGCAACCCGACAGTAATTTATTCGGAACAGGTTAGATATTGTTGTCTGGGACACTGCCACTGACAGGTCTGTGGGTTCCTTGTGTGAATTAATTTATCTTTGTCTACATTTTTTATGTTTGCAATGCAGCAATGTATCTATTTAGCCAATGCATGTGTTTCTGTTTTGAAATGGTTGTCAATTTCATCTTCATGTAGCATATCACCGCTGTCTCTAGCCTATTTTCCGCCCTCTAGGAAACTATGGCGCGCTGTGCATGGCTTGTGAGGAGGAGAATCTGAATGCGATTTGCCTCTGTCTTCTAGACTACCCAGAGTGCAGGAGCCCCTTCAACACTCTCACTGTAAAGTGGCTGGTTTGCGAGAAGTGGTGTGACCAAAACAGTTCACTGTTTAGATCCATTTAGCAGCTTTCTCGGCCTGTCATCTAGACTTTGACAACTAGAGTAGAGTAACACCCGCAGTTGTGTTTCATGAAGGAAGCATGTCGCTTACGTCTAATGTCGCTTACGTCTAATGTCGCTTACGTCTAGCCGTTTCACATCCGTTACACAGTCACGTTAATTTTCAGTTCTAAGTTAAAGTTTAAAATATGTAATTTACGGACATTGAAAATGTCTATTCTTTAGGGTTGTCAAACGATTAAAATAGTTAATTGCGTTAGTTAATTGAGATTAATCACGATTATTGAAAACATTTGAATTTGCTCACATTTGGCCCTGAAAGTTTAGTATTTTTTTTTTAAGCAGTGGCAGAAAGAAAAAAACATAGCTCCTGCGACATTGGGCATAACTTTTACATGATTTTGGCTAGAGTCATCAGCGACGTCAGCAAGCATTGACTGTAGCTGTGTTCTGTGCTTAACAGCTTCCGTGCGGAAATGCGTGTGTTTAAAAGGATCCGTGCAGTGAAGAAAATGGAGATGCGATTAACGCCGACGGACCAACTCAATTTGGCCTTGTTTGGGGTGGACCTCATTAGAATAATACCCAGTGTTATTTGCAAGTGTATATTTTAAAACATTATGTCGATAGAGAAAATTGTTGTAGTTAGTGTTCGGTTGGTTGTGTCTATAAACTTTGAACATGATCACTGCCAGTTCTTCAGCTTTTGAAATGGCTAATAGCAAGTGACAGATGAGAGCAATAATAAATCAATCAGAACCAAATATTTTTGGGATTGGACATAATACTTTCATCATTGACATGAGATGTCAGTGAAATTGGTTACGGTTAAAATTTGACTTTATGAAACCACAGCAAAAAATACAGATTTTCAACGTCCCAAAAAAATACTGATTTTTATCTTTCACGTAGAACTGAAAATGAACATGGCTTTAATGTCAGACACCATTTTAACACCCAGAGGAGTCGTCTTTTCAACGTCCCTAAAATATGTATTTTAAACCTTCACTTACAACTGAAAATTAACATGGTTCCAATGTCAGATGTTATTTCAACATCATTTAAGGTCATTTTGCTTACTGGGCTACCAAGAAAGAAGACATTTTTTAAAATATATTCACAGCCTACTAAAGGATGTACTTCTTTTGTAGTTTTGTTAATTTCAAATATGTTTCACTGAGCAACACACAGTAGAAAAACAAGCAGTGCTATTTTAGATGATGTAGTTGATTGATTAATAGTTACTATTTTCCACAGACTGATTATGCAAGACCCTACACAGCAGTGAGCTTGTAGACTGAAGTGCAATAATGGGTAAGAAATAGTTTGAGATATTGGTGTAATTATGTTTTTATATTCTACTAATACTTCATATAGGTAATAAATCAGTTATTTGATTTTTCTATTATATTCTACAGCAGAGGAACCTGATGAACTGCCTGTTGAAAAATGGACTGACTCCAACGTGAGCTCTTGGTTAAGAACTATTGGAGTGAAGGAGCAATACATCAAGAAGCTTTATGAGGAAGAGGTAGATGGGAGAATTCTCCTTGTACTGACTGAGGACTATCTGAGAAAAGAGATTGGAATGAAATCAGGACCAGCTCTGTTGATCATCAGAAAGAGAAATGAGCTTATAGACACCAAACAGACAACTCAGGGCAAGGAAAAGCCTCAAAGTAGCAACAATAGTGAACAGGAAAGTAAAAAGAAGAAGCAGGGATCAGCTCCCCAGATTCCAGAGACAGATCAAGGTCTTTCAGAGGAAGAGAAACAAACTCATCAAGGACAATCTGTTGAGGACAATGTGTTAACCACGAAGAGAGACTGCAAGCCACGGCCATTTGGCAAAGAAGGCATTGATTTCACATATGTCAAACATAGTGTTCTGCAACCTGAATCTGGTGTATTTGATCTAATATCTCCCTGTCATGAGTATAAGTCACTTGACAATGCTGCCAAATTGGACCGCACAAGACTACAGGCAAAATTTGCCAAAGAGGTTCTCAAATTCGGTAGTGGCTGCATGAATATCAGATCAAATGGCACAATACACTTTGGTGTGATGGACAGTAGGGATGATGCAGGCTATGTGCATGGTGAGATAATTGGTGTTCTGGTTTCTGAGAAAGATATATATGTTGATGCATTGGATCACATTGAGAGGAGTTTCTCTCGCTCTGACAGCGAGCATGTGCGACAGTGCATACGTCCACCTCGGTTTATAGAGGTTATGGACATAAATAGCACAGAAAAAAGATATGTGGTGGAGGTTGATATTGTTCCCTCCATAAGCATTGTTAAGAACCGAGTGTACTCTGTTCGCCTGCCAAACTTCAAAGAGTCCTCTAACAAGATTGAGCATGAAAAGGAAACAATCTATCGCAGGGTAGGATCAAAAACCGAGCCAGTGAGTGATCAAAATGACTTCTACCAGCGAGTCAGAGACAGAGATGCCCAAAGAGAAGAGGCTGAGCATTGTCGATATGTTAACACCCCGGACATCTGCCAAGACCTCGGAAGGAAACTCACCATGCTGATAACCAGTGGCAAGAAATTCATTGAAAAGGAGAAATGGTACATTCTTGTCACTAACAAGTTCAAACCAGATGATTTGAGCAGCATTGACTTCTTGCTCAACATGAATATTTTTTGTGTGTTTGACTTTGACACAGATTCCAAGCTGTCAGGACTGTGCAGTAAATATATTCAGTACCATGCTGCAAATATGCATTTCATGCAGAACTACAAAATATCAAGTGGTATGAGCATTGGAGAATTTGTGAGCCATTTGCATTTGTTTGAGCAAACCAGCTGGATATTTTGCAACGGACGAAGCGATTACAAAGGGAATGAAAACCCCTGTGATGAGATGACATGGATCAAAACAAAAATTACACTCCTGAGGGAATCTGTGTCATTGATCTGCAAACAGGTCTTGCCAAAAGGAGCATTCCTGGTGGTCTTCCTTCTCACATCCCCTGTTGAGAAACCACTTTTGCACACCTTCTATGAGTTCTTCACAGATATGGAAGGCCATGAAGACATCATTTGCATCTCAGAATCTGAGGATAACTATCAAAAATGGCAAAGTTTTGCAGAGGGTTCATGTGGAACAGAAACTGTGAACCGTTCCAGTGTTGTCGGGATGAAAATGAGCCATGTTGATGCGACACTGCAGCGAATCCAACCTGTAACATCTCGAGACACCAAACACTTGCCTATCTACCTGAAAGGACAGTGCCTTCTTGAAACTCGTGACGAGGAAAGGATGTATTCCTTGGAAATCCTGAGTGTCAATCATTGTGATGAAACAAGCGATGATTACATCAAAGCAGAAAAAGAAAACATTGAAAGACAGTTCTACCACGGGGGAAGAGTGACCTGGTTGAATTTCTGGCTTGCAGAGAAGAGGTTTGTTGGAGAAGTAATTCAAAGGGATGCATACAGGGAGGTCTCCGAACTTCTCACAGACACTATGAAATGGGGTGTAGACAGACCTGTGAACAGTATCAACATCTACCATCACCCAGGAAGCGGTGGAAGCACAGTGGGAAGGCAAGTGTTATGGAACAAGAGGACAGACCTAAGATGTGCTGTTGTGAAGCCGTCATACTCCGCAGCCACTGTATCTGAACATGCTGTCCAGCTCAGAGAGTATGAGGAAAAAGATCCTGAGAAATGTCTCCCAGTGCTCCTGCTGATTGAGGACTGTGACAAAGAATACCTTGATGAGCTGAGGAATGAATTAGAGTTTGCCATCAACACTAAGAAAATCAAACAAGGAACACCTTGCTTCATTATGTTGAGCTGCAGGCGATCCCATAACCCAGAGAAGATGTGCAAAGACTCACCATTGCAGAATGTAGCTGTCACTCACAAACTATCAAAAGAAGAGAAGAGACAGTTTGCTGGGAAACGACAGAAGCTTGAAGAACAGTACCAGCCAGAATTCATTTTGACATTCGTCTTGATGAGTGAAGAATTTGAACACCAGAAGATTGTTGAGTATGTTGCGCAATTTGTGAAACATCTGCTGCAAGACATTGATCATGAAGCGGTTGTCACTCGGCTCATTCGGTATGTGGCATTGCTCAACACTTATGTTCAGAACTCATTCATTTCCCAGTCCCATTGCGAAGCTCTGCTAGTATTCACCATTCATATGGATCGATTCCGCCAGCATGCTTTTGAGAGATCACTGAGTGAGCAGGCCAAACTTGTCTTTATACATCTGAGAGATGACAAGACGCACATTGAATCAGTTCGAATCATTCATCCACTTGTTGCAAAGGAAATCCTTCAGCAGCTCCTTGGTGACCAAAAACTGCAAAGTGGGTTGGCCATGGATCTTCTCCACGAGGATGTGCTTTTTGAGCACAGATTTGGAAAAGAAGATTATGGGAAGTTCCTGCGAGCCCTGTTCATGAGACGCTGCAGAGTAAGTAAAGGTGATGAATCAAACAGCTTTTTCTCTCCTCTCATTGAACATGTGAGTGAAAAGGAAACCCCTGACAAGGCAATCGAGCTCCTCAAGGAGGCATACAAACGCTTCAACAAAGATGCATTCTTTGCTCAGCAACTTGCTCGCCTGAATTACTCCCATGAGAAGTTTGAAGAGGCAAAAGATTGGGCGGAGATAGCAGCAAAACAAATGCCTAACAACTCTTACATTCTTGACACGAAAGGCCAGGTATACAGAAGATGGTTCAACGCCAAGTGTAAAGCAATTGAGAAAGTACCAAAAACGGCAGAAAATACAGCAGACGCTGTTGAAACTGCGCTGAAAGCAATGGAGTGTTTCAGAGAATGTGAGAAATCTGCTATCTCGGACCTTGAAAACATGAACAACAGTGGCTTTTTTGCTGCAGTTGAAGTTGGCTGCAGTCTGTTGAAGCTCGTATTCTCATTGCGTGTTTTCTCAAGCAAAACGTATGGCCATTCAGAATGTATGAAGTACCTTCTCACTGATTACATTCCTGAGGAAGTGAAGAAGCCCTGGGAGAATTTTCACATCAATTTGAAAGGCCTTCAAATGACACTGCATGAAGCCCTGGAGTGGATCTCGGAGGACCTGAGTTACTTCCAGACAGACATCAGTGCAGATGAGGAGGAGACAATTGAAAGCTCTGAGATGAAAATAAGCCATCCAATGACATGGTTGGTAAGAAAATCCTCTGAGTATGGTAAATATTTCAGTGATGCCTCAATCAGCATTGCCCCAAAGCTGTGCCAGTTGAACCCTGGCAGTTTAACTCCTTTCATGAAACGCATGATCATTTACCGGCTTGGTGGGGGGAATATAACTTCAATCTTCTCCCTTCTGACTGACCAGAAAGAAAGAGACCAAGTCAAAGTCCTAGAGAATATCATATCGCTCTACCCCAGCAACCCTCTGATGGCCAGGCTGGATCAAATGGATCTTGTCAATTACATAGCAGCTCATATTGCTCTGAGTTGCCTTACAACCCAATCTCCAAAGTTGGCTGCTCTGAAAGACCTTCAGAAACTCAGTCAGCAGTTCCCAAAAGAGAAACGGAAGTGCCTGTCCAGTGCTCTGTTCCTGCTCATCTTGCTCTTCTGGCCAGAAGATCATGACACAGACCCTGAAAAAGAGACCAAATACAACATTGTTCTATCAGCTGTTGAGTACCTCAAAAGGAGCTACTGGACCAAAATGAAGGATATACCACAAAGGAAGAAAAGGATTTACACCCACTTTTTCCTTAGTAATGGAAGTGGGTGGGACAAGATTGTTCACAAAAGCAAGGTTGAAACGATTACAAAGATCCTCTCCATCTCAGAAAAGAGAATGAAGTGGTTCAGTGGGGAGGTGTGGAAAATGCCAGAGATGGCAAAACTTCTCAGGACTGTGTCTGGGTGGACAGAAGATGGGATAGTGTACCTTGAAGGCCCAAAAGAGAAGAAGTTCACTATTCCTCATCTGAAAGCAGCCTCTGTGCCCTATGGCAATGAAAACATCACATTCTACTTGGGGTTCACATTTAGAGGACCTGTTGCGTACAACGTCACTGTGAAAAAGTAGGGTCGCCACTTAGACAAATCCTGCCAGAAAAGGAGTCTTATGGAATATCTCCTGAACATTTTGGACCAACATACCAATGAATGAGTATGTTTTAGAGCGCATTGTCAGAGGAAGACTGTGTGTGTGTGTGTGTGTGTGTGTGTGTGTGTGTGTGTGTGTGTGTGTGTGTGTGTGTGTGTGTGTACAAAATTCAGTTTAGTGTCTTAAGAATGAATTAAATTCTGCCTGTAAAAAAATATTTCACAAGGCAAATTGTATGGATATTTTGCATACCGTAAGTGTAAAGTTATTTCTGTTTGAATGCTTTGTTGCAAGTTTTCAACCATTATGTTGACTGAAAATATTAAGGAATGTGTTGTCAAGTTATGAAGTCATGATCTGTTTTTGTTTGTTGAATACTGTATATATTTTTTATATTAAATCTTGTCTTATGCAGGAAGCCTGTGTAATATTATATGTATTGTGCCCAAAATGTGGTATTTGATAACCAACTACTTTGTACTTCTCTTATTCATTTTAATGATAGTTTTCCCAGTGAAATGGCCCCTTTATATAGGATTTTCACATTTGATGTATTTTTTTCTAACCAGTCTTAATATTGTCTTTTTGTATGAAGAATGACTAGTTCAAAAATGGAGTTATGCCTAATAAAGTTGCCTTGACTTTTTTGTTTGTTTTGAATGGTTGTGTGACTGTTTCTTTTAGCAAATGTGTGAACAATGCTAAAATAGTAACATGAAATTCACTCGTAGAAAAAATAGAAAATAAACATTTTAATGGTTGTCCCATGAATCCATAGGACCACATAATGAAAACAGTTGAGTTCAAACTACCCACAAGCAGGTATGTAGGCTGAAGTGCAATGCTTCTGACACTTAGAACTGTGATGGACAGTGTCCATTGTGTAAAGTCTACGGAAATGAACTCTGGTTTGTCAACATAACTTCAGTGGTCAACATCAACTAGATGTCCCATTCCTTCTCTGAAGACCAAAATGGCATGAAGCCAAGGTGTATCCACGACATCAACAACACATAAGTGAGCATCTCGTCATAGAATCATAGCTGGATATTTTACCCTCTTGTTGCAAACTCGAAGTGTATTCAATAGTAGTCAAATATTTTCCTCAATATGAGGCATGCAGATCAAATATAGTAGATGTATGACCAATCAGATCAAATATAGTAGATGTATGACCAATCAGATCAAATATAGTAGATGTATGACCAATCATTGTTGTGCATTATTAATGGCACATCTTTGTTAATTTCAGCACAAAAGTGTGTTGTGTTTTTGTCCTACATTCATTTACTGTAATTGCACAATTACATTGATTGAGGATCTCTATGTAATTGAATGTGATTGTTTTTATTAGATGTTTTTATTTATTGTGCTGAATGTTATTGTTTTATACGTGTATGTTGTTTTAATATTCTGTTTTTATTGTAATGTGTACAAGGCTCTCTTGTAAAATATATTTTAATCTCAATGTGACTCCCTGTTTAAATAAAAAACGGCATGCAGTTGAAAACAATGAACATTTTGTCAGGAGTCAACTGTATTTCACAATTGATATGACCAACGCTAACATTCACAATCCACTGCATTGTTGTCAGGATGTGCAGTAACAGTCACAGATCACTACATAGTGAAGCGCAGTGTTCACCTTTGACCTTCAACATTTCAGGGACCTTTGTTAAGGAGAAAGACTTCTAACAGCTGCTTCCAACTCTTATAAGTAAATGATTCCACTAGAGGACATGGAAGACCTTCCTCATCCTGGTAAGATAGGTCTCATCACAAGCCTCAGTAAGGTTTATGGATCAAATGTGTTCTTATTATGCCAACAACTCGCTGTAGTAAGGGATGATTGATTTTGACTATCTGTTGTGGTAAGGAATAATTAATATCTAACATTTATGTTCAGAATACAAACTAATTACATAGATGATTAATGTCTGCACTGTCCTGTCATGGGATCCATCTGGGTCGAGTTCGACTTTACAGAATGTTCAGATGGAAATACTGTGCATAAATATTGTGTAGGAAAGACATGGTTCTCTGTCATTGCCTTAGCTTATGATGTTTTGTGTTATTATTCCTAGTTTTGCTTAGCCCTGTTGTTTAATTTTCAATACCCAACATATATTATAAAGTAATGGTGGTATATCAATTACACCTACTGTAGTTGAAAAAAGCTTGTCCAGTTTTCCAGTTGTTGTTTGCTGGTTTTACTTCTGTTTTTCATCAATAGGTGGAGACATTGACCACAGCACACCCTGAGTAACAACCTGTATGGTCTACCACACTGTCTCTCATTAGCACCACACCCTGAGTAACAACCTGTATGGTCTACCACACTGTCTCTCATTAGCACCACACCCTGAGTAACAACCTGTATGGTCTACCACACTGTCTCTCATTAGCACCACACCCTGAGTAACAACCTGTATGGTCTACCACACTGTCTCTCATTAGCACCACACCCTGAGTAACAACCTGTATGGTCTACCACACTGTCTCTCATTAGCACCACACCCTGAGTAACAACCTGTATGGTCTACCACACTGTCTCTCATTAGCACCACACCCTGAGTAAGAACCTGTATGGTCTACCACACTGTCTCTCATTAGCACCACACCCCGAGTAACAACCTGTATGGTCTACCACACTGTCTCTCATTAGCACCACACCCTGAGTAAGAACCTGTATGGTCTACCACACTGTCTCTCATTAGCACCACACCCCGAGTAACAACCTGTATGGTCTACCACACTGTCTCTCATTAGCACCACACCCTGAGTAACAACCTGTATGGTCTACCACACTGACTCTCATTAGCACCACACCATGAGAACCTGTATGGTCTACCACACTGTCTCTCATTAGCACCACACCCTGAGTAACAACCTGTATGGTCTACCACACTGTCTCTCATTAGCACCACACCCTGAGTAACAACCTGTATGGTCTACCACACTGACTCTCATTAGCACCACACCATGAGAACCTGTATGGTCTACCACACTGTCTCTCATTAGCACCACACCATGAGAACCTGTATGGTCTACCACACTGTCTCTCATTAGCACCACACCCCGAGTAACAACCTGTATGGTCTACCACACTGTCTCTCATTAGCACCACACCCCGAGTAACAACCTGTATGGTCTACCACACTGTCTCTCATTAGCACCACACCCTGAGTAACAAGCTGTATGGTCTACCACACTGTCTCTCATTAGCACCACACCCTGAGTAACAACCTGTATGGTCTACCACACTGTCTCTCATTAGCACCACACCCTGAGTAACAACCTGTATGGTCTACCACACTGTCTCTCATTAGCACCACACCCTGAGTAACAACCTGTATGGTCTACCACACTGTCTCTCATTAGCACCACACCCTGAGTAACAAGCTGTATGGTCTACCACACTGTCTCTCATTAGCACCACACCCTGAGTAACAACCTGTATGGTCTACCACACTGTCTCTCATTAGCACCACACCCTGAGTAACAACCTGTATGGTCTACCACACTGTCTCTCATTAGCACCACACCCTGAGTAACAACCTGTATGGTCTACCACACTGTCTCTCATTAGCACCACACCCTGAGTAACAACCTGTATGGTCTACCACACTGTCTCTCATTAGCACCACACCCTGAGTAACAACCTGTATGGTCTACCACACTGTCTCTCATTAGCACCACACCCCGAGTAACAACCTGTATGGTCTACCACACTGTCTCTCATTAGCACCACACCCATAGTAACAACCTGTATGGTCTACCACACTGTCTCTCATTAGCACCACACCCCGAGTAACAACCTGTATGGTCTACCACACTGTCTCTCATTAGCACCACACCCCGAGTAAGAACCTGTATGGTCTACCACACTGTCTCTCATTAGCACCACACCCCGAGTAACAACCTGTATGGTCTACCACACTGTCTCTCATTAGCACCACACCCTGAGTAACAAGCTGTATGGTCTACCACACTGTCTCTCATTAGCACCACACCCTGAGTAACAAGCTGTATGGTCTACCACACTGTCTCTCATTAGCACCACACCCTGAGTAACAACCTGTATGGTCTACCACACTGTCTCTCATTAGCACCACACCCTGAGTAACAACCTGTATGGTCTACCACACTGTCTCTCATTAGCACCACACCCTGAGTAACAACCTGTATGGTCTACCACACTGTCTCTCATTAGCACCACACCCTGAGTAACAACCTGTATGGTCTACCACACTGACTCTCATTAGCACCACACCATGAGAACCTATATGGTCTACCACACTGTCTCTCATTAGCACCACACCCTGAGTAACAAGCTGTATGGTCTACCACACTGTCTCTCATTAGCACCACACCCTGAGTAACAACCTGTATGGTCTACCACACTGTCTCTCATTAGCACCACACCCTGAGTAACAACCTGTATGGTCTACCACACTGACTCTCATTAGCACCACACCCTGAGTAACAAGCTGTATGGTCTACCACACTGTCTCTCATTAGCACCACACCCTGAGTAACAACCTGTACGGTCTACCACACTGTCTCTCATTAGCACCACACCCTGAGTAACAACCTGTACGGTCTACCACACTGTCTCTCATTAGCACCACACCCTGAGTAACAACCTGTACGGTCTACCACACTGTCTCTCATTAGCACCACACCCTGAGTAACAACCTGTATGGTCTACCACACTGTCTCTCATTAGCACCACACCCTGAGTAACAACCTGTATGGTCTACCACACTGTCTCTCATTAGCACCACACCCTGAGTAACAACCTGTATGGTCTACCACACTGTCTCTCATTAGCACCACACCCTGAGTAAGAACCTGTATGGTCTACCACACTGTCTCTCATTAGCACCACACCCCGAGTAACAACCTGTATGGTCTACCACACTGTCTCTCATTAGCACCACACCCTGAGTAAGAACCTGTATGGTCTACCACACTGTCTCTCATTAGCACCACACCCCGAGTAACAACCTGTATGGTCTACCACACTGTCTCTCATTAGCACCACACCCTGAGTAACAACCTGTATGGTCTACCACACTGACTCTCATTAGCACCACACCATGAGAACCTGTATGGTCTACCACACTGTCTCTCATTAGCACCACACCCTGAGTAACAACCTGTATGGTCTACCACACTGTCTCTCATTAGCACCACACCCTGAGTAACAACCTGTATGGTCTACCACACTGACTCTCATTAGCACCACACCATGAGAACCTGTATGGTCTACCACACTGTCTCTCATTAGCACCACACCATGAGAACCTGTATGGTCTACCACACTGTCTCTCATTAGCACCACACCCCGAGTAACAACCTGTATGGTCTACCACACTGTCTCTCATTAGCACCACACCCCGAGTAACAACCTGTATGGTCTACCACACTGTCTCTCATTAGCACCACACCCTGAGTAACAAGCTGTATGGTCTACCACACTGTCTCTCATTAGCACCACACCCTGAGTAACAACCTGTATGGTCTACCACACTGTCTCTCATTAGCACCACACCCTGAGTAACAACCTGTATGGTCTACCACACTGTCTCTCATTAGCACCACACCCTGAGTAACAACCTGTATGGTCTACCACACTGTCTCTCATTAGCACCACACCCTGAGTAACAAGCTGTATGGTCTACCACACTGTCTCTCATTAGCACCACACCCTGAGTAACAACCTGTATGGTCTACCACACTGTCTCTCATTAGCACCACACCCTGAGTAACAACCTGTATGGTCTACCACACTGTCTCTCATTAGCACCACACCCTGAGTAACAACCTGTATGGTCTACCACACTGTCTCTCATTAGCACCACACCCTGAGTAACAACCTGTATGGTCTACCACACTGTCTCTCATTAGCACCACACCCTGAGTAACAACCTGTATGGTCTACCACACTGTCTCTCATTAGCACCACACCCCGAGTAACAACCTGTATGGTCTACCACACTGTCTCTCATTAGCACCACACCCATAGTAACAACCTGTATGGTCTACCACACTGTCTCTCATTAGCACCACACCCCGAGTAACAACCTGTATGGTCTACCACACTGTCTCTCATTAGCACCACACCCCGAGTAAGAACCTGTATGGTCTACCACACTGTCTCTCATTAGCACCACACCCCGAGTAACAACCTGTATGGTCTACCACACTGTCTCTCATTAGCACCACACCCTGAGTAACAACCTGTATGGTCTACCACACTGTCTCTCATTAGCACCACACCCTGAGTAACAAGCTGTATGGTCTACCACACTGTCTCTCATTAGCACCACACCCTGAGTAACAACCTGTATGGTCTACCACACTGTCTCTCATTAGCACCACACCCTGAGTAACAACCTGTATGGTCTACCACACTGTCTCTCATTAGCACCACACCCTGAGTAACAACCTGTATGGTCTACCACACTGTCTCTCATTAGCACCACACCCTGAGTAACAACCTGTATGGTCTACCACACTGACTCTCATTAGCACCACACCATGAGAACCTATATGGTCTACCACACTGTCTCTCATTAGCACCACACCCTGAGTAACAAGCTGTATGGTCTACCACACTGTCTCTCATTAGCACCACACCCTGAGTAACAACCTGTATGGTCTACCACACTGTCTCTCATTAGCACCACACCCTGAGTAACAACCTGTATGGTCTACCACACTGACTCTCATTAGCACCACACCCTGAGTAACAACCTGTATGGTCTACCACACTGTCTCTCATTAGCACCACACCCCGAGTAAGAACCTGTATGGTCTACCACACTGTCTCTCATTAGCACCACACCCCGAGTAACAACCTGTATGGTCTACCACACTGTCTCTCATTAGCACCACACCCTGAGTAACAACCTGTATGGTCTACCACACTGTCTCTCATTAGCACCACACCCTGAGTAACAAGCTGTATGGTCTACCACACTGTCTCTCATTAGCACCACACCCTGAGTAACAACCTGTATGGTCTACCACACTGTCTCTCATTAGCACCACACCCTGAGTAACAACCTGTATGGTCTACCACACTGTCTCTCATTAGCACCACACCCTGAGTAACAACCTGTATGGTCTACCACACTGTCTCTCATTAGCACCACACCCTGAGTAACAACCTGTATGGTCTACCACACTGACTCTCATTAGCACCACACCATGAGAACCTATATGGTCTACCACACTGTCTCTCATTAGCACCACACCCTGAGTAACAAGCTGTATGGTCTACCACACTGTCTCTCATTAGCACCACACCCTGAGTAACAACCTGTATGGTCTACCACACTGTCTCTCATTAGCACCACACCCTGAGTAACAACCTGTATGGTCTACCACACTGACTCTCATTAGCACCACACCCTGAGTAACAAGCTGTATGGTCTACCACACTGTCTCTCATTAGCACCACACCCTGAGTAACAACCTGTACGGTCTACCACACTGTCTCTCATTAGCACCACACCCTGAGTAACAACCTGTACGGTCTACCACACTGTCTCTCATTAGCACCACACCCTGAGTAACAACCTGTACGGTCTACCACACTGTCTCTCATTAGCACCACACCCTGAGTAACAACCTGTACGGTCTACCACACTGTCTCTCATTAGCACCACACCCTGAGTAACAAGCTGTATGGTCTACCACACTGTCTCTCATTAGCACCACACCCTGAGTAACAAGCTGTATGGTCTACCACACTGTCTCTCATTAGCACCACACCCTGAGTAAGAACCTGTATGGTCTACCACACTGTCTCTCATTAGCACCACACCCCGAGTAACAACCTGTATGGTCTACCACACTGTCTCTCAATAGCACCACACCCTGAGTAACAACCTGTATGGTCTACCACACTGTCTCTCATTAGCACCACACCCCGAGTAACAACCTGTATGGTCTACCACACTGTCTCTCATTAGCACCACACCCCAAGTAAGAACCTGTATGGTCTACCACACTGTCTCTCATTAGCACCACACCCCGAGTAACAACCTGTATGGTCTACCACACTGTCTCTCATTAGCACCACACCCTGAGTAACAAGCTGTATGGTCTACCACACTGTCTCTCATTAGCACCACACCCTGAGTAACAACCTGTATGGTCTACCACACTGACTCTCATTAGCACCACACCATGAGAACCTGTATGGTCTACCACACTGTCTCTCATTAGCACCACACCCTGAGTAACAAGCTGTATGGTCTACCAACACTGTCTCTCATTAGCACCACACCCTGAGTAACAACCTGTATGGTCTACCACACTGTCTCTCATTAGCACCACACCCTGAGTAACAACCTGTATGGTCTACCACACTGACTCTCATTAGCACCACACCCTGAGTAACAACCTGTATGGTCTACCACACTGTCTCTCATTAGCACCACACCCTGAGTAACAACCTGTATGGTCTACCACACTGTCTCTCATTAGCACCACACCCTGAGTAACAACCTGTATGGTCTACCACACTGTCTCTCATTAGCACCACACCCTGAGTAACAACCTGTATGGTCTACCACACTGTCTCTCATTAGCACCACACCCTGAGTAAGAACCTGTATGGTCTACCACACTGTCTCTCATTAGCACCACACCCCGAGTAACAACCTGTATGGTCTACCACACTGTCTCTCATTAGCACCACACCCCGAGTAACAACCTGTATGGTCTACCACACTGTCTCTCATTAGCACCACACCCCGAGTAACAACCTGTATGGTCTACCACACTGTCTCTCATTAGCACCACACCCCGAGTAACAACCTGTATGGTCTACCACACTGTCTCTCATTAGCACCACACCCTGAGTAACAACCTGTATGGTCTACCACACTGTCTCTCATTAGCACCACACCCCGAGTAACAACCTGTATGGTCTACCACACTGTCTCTCATTAGCACCACACCCCAAGTAAGAACCTGTATGGTCTACCACACTGTCTCTCATTAGCACCACACCCCGAGTAACAACCTGTATGGTCTACCACACTGTCTCTCATTAGCACCACACCCTGAGTAACAAGCTGTATGGTCTACCACACTGTCTCTCATTAGCACCACACCCTGAGTAACAACCTGTATGGTCTACCACACTGACTCTTATTAGCACCACACCATGAGAACCTGTATGGTCTACCACACTGTCTCTCATTAGCACCACACCCTGAGTAACAAGCTGTATGGTCTACCACACTGTCTCTCATTAGCACCACACCCTGAGTAACAACCTGTATGGTCTACCACACTGACTCTCATTAGCACCACACCATGAGAACCTGTATGGTCTACCACACTGTCTCTCATTAGCACCACACCCCGAGTAACAACCTGTATGGTCTACCACACTGTCTCTCATTAGCACCACACCCCGAGTAACAACCTGTATGGTCTACCACACTGTCTCTCATTAGCACCACACCCCAAGTAAGAACCTGTATGGTCTACCACACTGTCTCTCATTAGCACCACACCCCGAGTAACAACCTGTATGGTCTACCACACTGTCTCTCATTAGCACCACACCCTGAGTAACAAGCTGTATGGTCTACCACACTGTCTCTCATTAGCACCACACCCTGAGTAACAACCTGTATGGTCTACCACACTGACTCTCATTAGCACCACACCATGAGAACCTGTATGGTCTACCACACTGTCTCTCATTAGCACCACACCCTGAGTAACAAGCTGTATGGTCTACCACACTGTCTCTCATTAGCACCACACCCTGAGTAACAACCTGTATGGTCTACCACACTGACTCTCATTAGCACCACACCATGAGAACCTGTATGGTCTACCACACTGTCTCTCATTAGCACCACACCCCGAGTAACAACCTGTATGGTCTACCACACTGTCTCTCATTAGCAACACACCCCGAGTAACAACCTGTATGGTCTACCACACTGTCTCTCATTAGCACCACACCCTGAGTAACAAGCTGTATGGTCTACCACACTGTCTCTCATTAGCACCACACCCTGAGTAACAACCTGTATGGTCTACCACACTGTCTCTCATTAGCACCACACCCTGAGTAACAACCTGTATGGTCTACCACACTGTCTCTCATTAGCACCACACCCTGAGTAACAACCTGTATGGTCTACCACACTGTCTCTCATTAGCACCACACCCTGAGTAACAAGCTGTATGGTCTACCACACTGTCTCTCATTAGCACCACACCCTGAGTAACAACCTGTACGGTCTACCACACTGTCTCTCATTAGCACCACACCCTGAGTAACAACCTGTACGGTCTACCACACTGTCTCTCATTAGCACCACACCCTGAGTAACAACCTGTACGGTCTACCACACTGTCTCTCATTAGCACCACACCCTGAGTAACAACCTGTACGGTCTACCACACTGTCTCTCATTAGCACCACACCCTGAGTAACAACCTGTATGGTCTACCACACTGTCTCTCATTAGCACCACACCCTGAGTAAGAACCTGTATGGTCTACCACACTGTCTCTCATTAGCACCACACCCCGAGTAACAACCTGTATGGTCTACCACACTGTCTCTCATTAGCACCACACCCATAGTAACAACCTGTATGGTCTACCACACTGTCTCTCATTAGCACCACACCCCGAGTAACAACCTGTATGGTCTACCACACTGTCTCTCATTAGCACCACACCCCGAGTAACAACCTGTATGGTCTACCACACTGTCTCTCATTAGCACCACACCCCGAGTAACAACCTGTATGGTCTACCACACTGTCTCTCATTAGCACCACACCCTGAGTAACAACCTGTATGGTCTACCACACTGTCTCTCATTAGCACCACACCCTGAGTAACAAGCTGTATGGTCTACCACACTGTCTCTCATTAGCACCACACCCTGAGTAACAAGCTGTATGGTCTACCACACTGTCTCTCATTAGCACCACACCCTGAGTAACAACCTGTATGGTCTACCACACTGTCTCTCATTAGCACCACACCCTGAGTAACAACCTGTATGGTCTACCACACTGTCTCTCATTAGCACCACACCCTGAGTAACAACCTGTATGGTCTACCACACTGACTCTCATTAGCACCACACCATGAGAACCTGTATGGTCTACCACACTGTCTCTCATTAGCACCACACCCTGAGTAACAAGCTGTATGGTCTACCACACTGTCTCTCATTAGCACCACACCCTGAGTAACAACCTGTATGGTCTACCACACTGTCTCTCATTAGCACCACACCCTGAGTAACAACCTGTATGGTCTACCACACTGACTCTCATTAGCACCACACCCTGAGTAACAACCTGTATGGTCTACCACACTGTCTCTCATTAGCACCACACCCTGAGTAACAACCTGTACGGTCTACCACACTGTCTCTCATTAGCACCACACCCTGAGTAACAACCTGTACGGTCTACCACACTGTCTCTCATTAGCACCACACCCTGAGTAACAACCTGTACGGTCTACCACACTGTCTCTCATTAGCACCACACCCTGAGTAACAAGCTGTATGGTCTACCACACTGTCTCTCATTAGCACCACACCCTGAGTAACAAGCTGTATGGTCTACCACACTGTCTCTCATTAGCACCACACCCTGAGTAACAACCTGTATGGTCTACCACACTGTCTCTCATTAGCACCACACCCTGAGTAACAACCTGTATGGTCTACCACGCTGTCTCTCATTAGCACCACACCCTGAGTAACAACCTGTATGGTCTACCACGCTGTCTCTCATTAGCACCACACCCTGAGTAACAACCTGTATGGTCTACCACACTGTCTCTCATTAGCACCACACCCTGAGTAAGAACCTGTATGGTCTACCACACTGTCTCTCATTAGCACCACACCCCGAGTAACAACCTGTATGGTCTACCACACTGTCTCTCAATAGCACCACACCCTGAGTAACAACCTGTATGGTCTACCACACTGTCTCTCATTAGCACCACACCCCGAGTAACAACCTGTATGGTCTACCACACTGTCTCTCATTAGCACCACACCCCAAGTAAGAACCTGTATGGTCTACCACACTGTCTCTCATTAGCACCACACCCCGAGTAACAACCTGTATGGTCTACCACACTGTCTCTCATTAGCACCACACCCTGAGTAACAAGCTGTATGGTCTACCACACTGTCTCTCATTAGCACCACACCCTGAGTAACAACCTGTATGGTCTACCACACTGACTCTCATTAGCACCACACCATGAGAACCTGTATGGTCTACCACACTGTCTCTCATTAGCACCACACCCTGAGTAACAAGCTGTATGGTCTACCAACACTGTCTCTCATTAGCACCACACCCTGAGTAACAACCTGTATGGTCTACCACACTGTCTCTCATTAGCACCACACCCTGAGTAACAACCTGTATGGTCTACCACACTGACTCTCATTAGCACCACACCCTGAGTAACAACCTGTATGGTCTACCACACTGTCTCTCATTAGCACCACACCCTGAGTAACAACCTGTATGGTCTACCACACTGTCTCTCATTAGCACCACACCCTGAGTAACAACCTGTATGGTCTACCACACTGTCTCTCATTAGCACCACACCCTGAGTAACAACCTGTATGGTCTACCACACTGTCTCTCATTAGCACCACACCCTGAGTAAGAACCTGTATGGTCTACCACACTGTCTCTCATTAGCACCACACCCCGAGTAACAACCTGTATGGTCTACCACACTGTCTCTCATTAGCACCACACCCCGAGTAACAACCTGTATGGTCTACCACACTGTCTCTCATTAGCACCACACCCCGAGTAACAACCTGTATGGTCTACCACACTGTCTCTCATTAGCACCACACCCCGAGAAACAACCTGTATGGTCTACCACACTGTCTCTCATTAGCACCACACCCTGAGTAACAACCTGTATGGTCTACCACACTGTCTCTCATTAGCACCACACCCTGAGTAACAACCTGTACGGTCTACCACACTGTCTCTCATTAGCACCACACCCTGAGTAACAACCTGTATGGTCTACCACACTGTCTCTCATTAGCACCACACCCTGAGTAAGAACCTGTATGGTCTACCACACTGTCTCTCATTAGCACCACACCCCGAGTAACAACCTGTATGGTCTACCACACTGTCTCTCATTAGCACCACACCCATAGTAACAACCTGTATGGTCTACCACACTGTCTCTCATTAGCACCACACCCCGAGTAACAACCTGTATGGTCTACCACACTGTCTCTCATTAGCACCACACCCCGAGTAACAACCTGTATGGTCTACCACACTGTCTCTCATTAGCACCACACCCCGAGTAACAACCTGTATGGTCTACCACACTGTCTCTCATTAGCACCACACCCTGAGTAACAACCTGTATGGTCTACCACACTGTCTCTCATTAGCACCACACCCTGAGTAACAAGCTGTATGGTCTACCACACTGTCTCTCATTAGCACCACACCCTGAGTAACAACCTGTATGGTCTACCACACTGTCTCTCATTAGCACCACACCCTGAGTAACAACCTGTATGGTCTACCACACTGTCTCTCATTAGCACCACACCCTGAGTAACAACCTGTATGGTCTACCACACTGTCTCTCATTAGCACCACACCCTGAGTAACAACCTGTATGGTCTACCACACTGACTCTCATTAGCACCACACCATGAGAACCTGTATGGTCTACCACACTGTCTCTCATTAGCACCACACCCTGAGTAACAAGCTGTATGGTCTACCACACTGTCTCTCATTAGCACCACACCCTGAGTAACAACCTGTATGGTCTACCACACTGTCTCTCATTAGCACCACACCCTGAGTAACAACCTGTATGGTCTACCACACTGACTCTCATTAGCACCACACCCTGAGTAACAACCTGTATGGTCTACCACACTGTCTCTCATTAGCACCACACCCTGAGTAACAACCTGTACGGTCTACCACACTGTCTCTCATTAGCACCACACCCTGAGTAACAACCTGTACGGTCTACCACACTGTCTCTCATTAGCACCACACCCTGAGTAACAACCTGTACGGTCTACCACACTGTCTCTCATTAGCACCACACCCTGAGTAACAAGCTGTATGGTCTACCACACTGTCTCTCATTAGCACCACACCCTGAGTAACAACCTGTATGGTCTACCACACTGTCTCTCATTAGCACCACACCCTGAGTAACAACCTGTATGGTCTACCACACTGTCTCTCATTAGCACCACACCCTGAGTAACAACCTGTATGGTCTACCACGCTGTCTCTCATTAGCACCACACCCTGAGTAACAACCTGTATGGTCTACCACGCTGTCTCTCATTAGCACCACACCCTGAGTAACAACCTGTATGGTCTACCACACTGTCTCTCATTAGCACCACACCCTGAGTAAGAACCTGTATGGTCTACCACACTGTCTCTCATTAGCACCACACCCCGAGTAACAACCTGTATGGTCTACCACACTGTCTCTCAATAGCACCACACCCTGAGTAACAACCTGTATGGTCTACCACACTGTCTCTCATTAGCACCACACCCCGAGTAACAACCTGTATGGTCTACCACACTGTCTCTCATTAGCACCACACCCCAAGTAAGAACCTGTATGGTCTACCACACTGTCTCTCATTAGCACCACACCCCGAGTAACAACCTGTATGGTCTACCACACTGTCTCTCATTAGCACCACACCCTGAGTAACAAGCTGTATGGTCTACCACACTGTCTCTCATTAGCACCACACCCTGAGTAACAACCTGTATGGTCTACCACACTGACTCTCATTAGCACCACACCATGAGAACCTGTATGGTCTACCACACTGTCTCTCATTAGCACCACACCCTGAGTAACAAGCTGTATGGTCTACCAACACTGTCTCTCATTAGCACCACACCCTGAGTAACAACCTGTATGGTCTACCACACTGTCTCTCATTAGCACCACACCCTGAGTAACAACCTGTATGGTCTACCACACTGACTCTCATTAGCACCACACCCTGAGTAACAACCTGTATGGTCTACCACACTGTCTCTCATTAGCACCACACCCTGAGTAACAACCTGTATGGTCTACCACACTGTCTCTCATTAGCACCACACCCTGAGTAACAACCTGTATGGTCTACCACACTGTCTCTCATTAGCACCACACCCTGAGTAACAACCTGTATGGTCTACCACACTGTCTCTCATTAGCACCACACCCCGAGTAAGAACCTGTATGGTCTACCACACTGTCTCTCATTAGCACCACACCCCGAGTAACAACCTGTATGGTCTACCACACTGTCTCTCATTAGCACCACACCCCGAGTAACAACCTGTATGGTCTACCACACTGTCTCTCATTAGCACCACACCCCGAGTAACAACCTGTATGGTCTACCACACTGTCTCTCATTAGCACCACACCCCGAGTAACAACCTGTATGGTCTACCACACTGTCTCTCATTAGCACCACACCCTGAGTAACAACCTGTATGGTCTACCACACTGTCTCTCATTAGCACCACACCCCGAGTAACAACCTGTATGGTCTACCACACTGTCTCTCATTAGCACCACACCCCAAGTAAGAACCTGTATGGTCTACCACACTGTCTCTCATTAGCACCACACCCCGAGTAACAACCTGTATGGTCTACCACACTGTCTCTCATTAGCACCACACCCTGAGTAACAAGCTGTATGGTCTACCACACTGTCTCTCATTAGCACCACACCCTGAGTAACAACCTGTATGGTCTACCACACTGACTCTCATTAGCACCACACCATGAGAACCTGTATGGTCTACCACACTGTCTCTCATTAGCACCACACCCTGAGTAACAAGCTGTATGGTCTACCACACTGTCTCTCATTAGCACCACACCCTGAGTAACAACCTGTATGGTCTACCACACTGACTCTCATTAGCACCACACCATGAGAACCTGTATGGTCTACCACACTGTCTCTCATTAGCACCACACCCCGAGTAACAACCTGTATGGTCTACCACACTGTCTCTCATTAGCACCACACCCCGAGTAACAACCTGAATGGTCTACCACACTGTCTCTCATTAGCACCACACCCCGAGTAACAACCTGTATGGTCTACCACACTGTCTCTCATTAGCACCACACCCTGAGTAAGAACCTGTATGGTCTACCACACTGTCTCTCATTAGCACCACACCCCGAGTAACAACCTGTATGGTCTACCACACTGTCTCTCATTAGCACCACACCCTGAGTAACAACCTGTATGGTCTACCACACTGTCTCTCATTAGCACCACACCCTGAGTAACAACCTGTATGGTCTACCACACTGTCTCTCATTAGCACTACACCCTGAGTAACAACCTGTATGGTCTACCACACTGTCTCTCATTAGCACCACACCCTGAGTAACAACCTGTATGGTCTACCACACTGTCTCTCATTAGCACCACACCCTGAGTAACAACCTGTATGGTCTACCACACTGTCTCTCATTAGCACCACACCCTGAGTAACAACCTGTATGGTCTACCACACTGACTCTCATTAGCACCACACCATGAGAACCTGTATGGTCTACCACACTGTCTCTCATTAGCACCACACCCTGAGTAACAACCTGTATGGTCTACCACACTGTCTCTCATTAGCACCACACCCTGAGTAACAACCTGTATGGTCTACCACACTGTCTCTCATTAGCACCACACCCCAAGTAAGAACCTGTATGGTCTACCACACTGTCTCTCATTAGCACCACACCCCGAGTAACAACCTGTATGGTCTACCACACTGTCTCTCATTAGCACCACACCCTGAGTAACAAGCTGTATGGTCTACCACACTGTCTCTCATTAGCACCACACCCTGAGTAACAACCTGTATGGTCTACCACACTGACTCTCATTAGCACCACACCATGAGAACCTGTATGGTCTACCACACTGTCTCTCATTAGCACCACACCCTGAGTAACAAGCTGTATGGTCTACCAACACTGTCTCTCATTAGCACCACACCCTGAGTAACAACCTGTATGGTCTACCACACTGTCTCTCATTAGCACCACACCCTGAGTAACAACCTGTATGGTCTACCACACTGACTCTCATTAGCACCACACCCTGAGTAACAACCTGTATGGTCTACCACACTGTCTCTCATTAGCACCACACCCTGAGTAACAACCTGTATGGTCTACCACACTGTCTCTCATTAGCACCACACCCTGAGTAACAACCTGTATGGTCTACCACACTGTCTCTCATTAGCACCACACCCTGAGTAACAACCTGTATGGTCTACCACACTGTCTCTCATTAGCACCACACCCCGAGTAAGAACCTGTATGGTCTACCACACTGTCTCTCATTAGCACCACACCCCGAGTAACAACCTGTATGGTCTACCACACTGTCTCTCATTAGCACCACACCCCGAGTAACAACCTGTATGGTCTACCACACTGTCTCTCATTAGCACCACACCCCGAGTAACAACCTGTATGGTCTACCACACTGTCTCTCATTAGCACCACACCCCGAGTAACAACCTGTATGGTCTACCACACTGTCTCTCATTAGCACCACACCCTGAGTAACAACCTGTATGGTCTACCACACTGTCTCTCATTAGCACCACACCCCGAGTAACAACCTGTATGGTCTACCACACTGTCTCTCATTAGCACCACACCCCAAGTAAGAACCTGTATGGTCTACCACACTGTCTCTCATTAGCACCACACCCCGAGTAACAACCTGTATGGTCTACCACACTGTCTCTCATTAGCACCACACCCTGAGTAACAAGCTGTATGGTCTACCACACTGTCTCTCATTAGCACCACACCCTGAGTAACAACCTGTATGGTCTACCACACTGACTCTCATTAGCACCACACCATGAGAACCTGTATGGTCTACCACACTGTCTCTCATTAGCACCACACCCTGAGTAACAAGCTGTATGGTCTACCACACTGTCTCTCATTAGCACCACACCCTGAGTAACAACCTGTATGGTCTACCACACTGACTCTCATTAGCACCACACCATGAGAACCTGTATGGTCTACCACACTGTCTCTCATTAGCACCACACCCCGAGTAACAACCTGTATGGTCTACCACACTGTCTCTCATTAGCACCACACCCCGAGTAACAACCTGTATGGTCTACCACACTGTCTCTCATTAGCACCACACCCCGAGTAACAACCTGTATGGTCTACCACACTGTCTCTCATTAGCACCACACCCCGAGTAAGAACCTGTATGGTCTACCACACTGTCTCTCATTAGCACCACACCCCGAGTAACAACCTGTATGGTCTACCACACTGTCTCTCATTAGCACCACACCCTGAGTAACAACCTGTATGGTCTACCACACTGTCTCTCATTAGCACCACACCCTGAGTAACAAGCTGTATGGTCTACCACACTGTCTCTCATTAGCACCACACCCTGAGTAACAACCTGTATGGTCTACCACACTGTCTCTCATTAGCACTACACCCTGAGTAACAACCTGTATGGTCTACCACACTGTCTCTCATTAGCACCACACCCTGAGTAACAACCTGTATGGTCTACCACACTGTCTCTCATTAGCACCACACCCTGAGTAACAACCTGTATGGTCTACCACACTGTCTCTCATTAGCACCACACCCTGAGTAACAACCTGTATGGTCTACAACACTGACTCTCATTAGCACCACACCATGAGAACCTGTATGGTCTACCACACTGTCTCTCATTAGCACCACACCCTGAGTAACAACCTGTATGGTCTACCACACTGTCTCTCATTAGCACCACACCCTGAGTAACAACCTGTATGGTCTACCACACTGTCTCTCATTAGCACCACACCCCAAGTAAGAACCTGTATGGTCTACCACACTGTCTCTCATTAGCACCACACCCCGAGTAACAACCTGTATGGTCTACCACACTGTCTCTCATTAGCACCACACCCTGAGTAACAAGCTGTATGGTCTACCACACTGTCTCTCATTAGCACCACACCCTGAGTAACAACCTGTATGGTCTACCACACTGACTCTCATTAGCACCACACCATGAGAACCTGTATGGTCTACCACACTGTCTCTCATTAGCACCACACCCTGAGTAACAAGCTGTATGGTCTACCACACTGTCTCTCATTAGCACCACACCCTGAGTAACAACCTGTATGGTCTACCACACTGACTCTCATTAGCACCACACCATGAGAACCTGTATGGTCTACCACACTGTCTCTCATTAGCACCACACCCCGAGTAACAACCTGTATGGTCTACCACACTGTCTCTCATTAGCACCACACCCCGAGTAACAACCTGTATGGTCTACCACACTGTCTCTCATTAGCACCACACCCCGAGTAACAACCTGTATGGTCTACCACACTGTCTCTCATTAGCACCACACCCCGAGTAAGAACCTGTATGGTCTACCACACTGTCTCTCATTAGCACCACACCCCGAGTAACAACCTGTATGGTCTACCACACTGTCTCTCATTAGCACCACACCCTGAGTAACAACCTGTATGGTCTACCACACTGTCTCTCATTAGCACCACACCCTGAGTAACAAGCTGTATGGTCTACCACACTGTCTCTCATTAGCACCACACCCTGAGTAACAACCTGTATGGTCTACCACACTGTCTCTCATTAGCACTACACCCTGAGTAACAACCTGTATGGTCTACCACACTGTCTCTCATTAGCACCACACCCTGAGTAACAACCTGTATGGTCTACCACACTGTCTCTCATTAGCACCACACCCTGAGTAACAACCTGTATGGTCTACCACACTGTCTCTCATTAGCACCACACCCTGAGTAACAACCTGTATGGTCTACCACACTGACTCTCATTAGCACCACACCATGAGAACCTGTATGGTCTACCACACTGTCTCTCATTAGCACCACACCCTGAGTAACAACCTGTATGGTCTACCACACTGTCTCTCATTAGCACCACACCCTGAGTAAGAACCTGTATGGTCTACCACACTGTCTCTCATTAGCACCACACCCCGAGTAACAACCTGTATGGTCTACCACACTGTCTCTCATTAGCACCACACCCATAGTAACAACCTGTATGGTCTACCACACTGTCTCTCATTAGCACCACACCCCGAGTAACAACCTGTATGGTCTACCACACTGTCTCTCATTAGCACCACACCCCGAGTAACAACCTGTATGGTCTACCACACTGACTCTCATTAGCACCACACCATGAGAACCTGTATGGTCTACCACACTGTCTCTCATTAGCACCACACCCTGAGTAACAAGCTGTATGGTCTACCAACACTGTCTCTCATTAGCACCACACCCTGAGTAACAACCTGTATGGTCTACCACACTGTCTCTCATTAGCACCACACCCTGAGTAACAACCTGTATGGTCTACCACACTGACTCTCATTAGCACCACACCCTGAGTAACAACCTGTATGGTCTACCACACTGTCTCTCATTAGCACCACACCCTGAGTAACAACCTGTATGGTCTACCACACTGTCTCTCATTAGCACCACACCCTGAGTAACAACCTGTATGGTCTACCACACTGTCTCTCATTAGCACCACACCCCGAGTAAGAACCTGTATGGTCTACCACACTGTCTCTCATTAGCACCACACCCCGAGTAACAACCTGTATGGTCTACCACACTGTCTCTCATTAGCACCACACCCCGAGTAACAACCTGTATGGTCTACCACACTGTCTCTCATTAGCACCACACCCCGAGTAACAACCTGTATGGTCTACCACACTGACTCTCATTAGCACCACACCATGAGAACCTGTATGGTCTACCACACTGTCTCTCATTAGCACCACACCCTGAGTAACAAGCTGTATGGTCTACCAACACTGTCTCTCATTAGCACCACACCCTGAGTAACAACCTGTATGGTCTACCACACTGTCTCTCATTAGCACCACACCCTGAGTAACAACCTGTATGGTCTACCACACTGACTCTCATTAGCACCACACCCTGAGTAACAACCTGTATGGTCTACCACACTGTCTCTCATTAGCACCACACCCTGAGTAACAACCTGTATGGTCTACCACACTGTCTCTCATTAGCACCACACCCTGAGTAACAACCTGTATGGTCTACCACACTGTCTCTCATTAGCACCACACCCCGAGTAAGAACCTGTATGGTCTACCACACTGTCTCTCATTAGCACCACACCCCGAGTAACAACCTGTATGGTCTACCACACTGTCTCTCATTAGCACCACACCCCGAGTAACAACCTGTATGGTCTACCACACTGTCTCTCATTAGCACCACACCCCGAGTAACAACCTGTATGGTCTACCACACTGTCTCTCATTAGCACCACACCCCGAGTAACAACCTGTATGGTCTACCACACTGTCTCTCATTAGCACCACACCCTGAGTAACAACCTGTATGGTCTACCACACTGTCTCTCATTAGCACCACACCCCGAGTAACAACCTGTATGGTCTACCACACTGTCTCTCATTAGCACCACACCCCAAGTAAGAACCTGTATGGTCTACCACACTGTCTCTCATTAGCACCACACCCCGAGTAACAACCTGTATGGTCTACCACACTGTCTCTCATTAGCACCACACCCTGAGTAACAAGCTGTATGGTCTACCACACTGTCTCTCATTAGCACCACACCCTGAGTAACAACCTGTATGGTCTACCACACTGACTCTCATTAGCACCACACCATGAGAACCTGTATGGTCTACCACACTGTCTCTCATTAGCACCACACCCTGAGTAACAAGCTGTATGGTCTACCACACTGTCTCTCATTAGCACCACACCCTGAGTAACAACCTGTATGGTCTACCACACTGACTCTCATTAGCACCACACCATGAGAACCTGTATGGTCTACCACACTGTCTCTCATTAGCACCACACCCCGAGTAACAACCTGTATGGTCTACCACACTGTCTCTCATTAGCACCACACCCCGAGTAACAACCTGTATGGTCTACCACACTGTCTCTCATTAGCACCACACCCCGAGTAACAACCTGTATGGTCTACCACACTGTCTCTCATTAGCACCACACCCCGAGTAAGAACCTGTATGGTCTACCACACTGTCTCTCATTAGCACCACACCCCGAGTAACAACCTGTATGGTCTACCACACTGTCTCTCATTAGCACCACACCCTGAGTAACAACCTGTATGGTCTACCACACTGTCTCTCATTAGCACCACACCCTGAGTAACAAGCTGTATGGTCTACCACACTGTCTCTCATTAGCACCACACCCTGAGTAACAACCTGTATGGTCTACCACACTGTCTCTCATTAGCACTACACCCTGAGTAACAACCTGTATGGTCTACCACACTGTCTCTCATTAGCACCACACCCTGAGTAACAACCTGTATGGTCTACCACACTGTCTCTCATTAGCACCACACCCTGAGTAACAACCTGTATGGTCTACCACACTGTCTCTCATTAGCACCACACCCTGAGTAACAACCTGTATGGTCTACCACACTGACTCTCATTAGCACCACACCATGAGAACCTGTATGGTCTACCACACTGTCTCTCATTAGCACCACACCCTGAGTAACAAGCTGTATGGTCTACCACACTGTCTCTCATTAGCACCACACCCTGAGTAACAACCTGTATGGTCTACCACACTGACTCTCATTAGCACCACACCATGAGAACCTGTATGGTCTACCACACTGTCTCTCATTAGCACCACACCCTGAGTAACAAGCTGTATGGTCTACCACACTGTCTCTCATTAGCACCACACCCTGAGTAACAACCTGTATGGTCTACCACACTGTCTCTCATTAGCACCACACCCTGAGTAACAACCTGTATGGTCTACCACACTGACTCTCATTAGCACCACACCCTGAGTAACAACCTGTATGGTCTACCACACTGTCTCTCATTAGCACCACACCCTGAGTAACAACCTGTACGGTCTACCACACTGTCTCTCATTAGCACCACACCCTGAGTAACAACCTGTACGGTCTACCACACTGTCTCTCATTAGCACCACACCCTGAGTAACAACCTGTACGGTCTACCACACTGTCTCTCATTAGCACCACACCCTGAGTAACAACCTGTACGGTCTACCACACTGTCTCTCATTAGCACCACACCCTGAGTAACAAGCTGTATGGTCTACCACACTGTCTCTCATTAGCACCACACCCTGAGTAACAAGCTGTATGGTCTACCACACTGTCTCTCATTAGCACCACACCCTGAGTAACAACCTGTATGGTCTACCACACTGTCTCTCATTAGCACCACACCCTGAGTAACAACCTGTATGGTCTACCACACTGTCTCTCATTAGCACCACACCCTGAGTAACAACCTGTATGGTCTACCACACTGTCTCTCATTAGCACCACACCCTGAGTAACAACCTGTATGGTCTACCACACTGTCTCTCATGAGCACCACACCCCGAGTAAGAACCTGTATGGTCTACCACACTGTCTCTCATTAGCACCACACCCCGAGTAACAACCTGTATGGTCTACCACACTGTCTCTCATTAGCACCACACCCCGAGTAACAACCTGTATGGTCTACCACACTGTCTCTCATTAGCACCACACCCCGAGTAACAACCTGTATGGTCTACCACACTGTCTCTCATTAGCACCACACCCCGAGTAAGAACCTGTATGGTCTACCACACTGTCTCTCATTAGCACCACACCCCGAGTAACAACCTGTATGGTCTACCACACTGTCTCTCATTAGCACCACACCCTGAGTAACAACCTGTATGGTCTACCACACTGTCTCTCATTAGCACCACACCCTGAGTAACAAGCTGTATGGTCTACCACACTGTCTCTCATTAGCACCACACCCTGAGTAACAACCTGTATGGTCTACCACACTGTCTCTCATTAGCACCACACCCTGAGTAACAACCTGTATGGTCTACCACACTGTCTCTCATTAGCACCACACCCTGAGTAAAAACCTGTATGGTCTACCACACTGTCTCTCATTAGCACCACACCCTGAGTAACAACCTGTATGGTCTACCACACTGACTCTCATTAGCACCACACCATGAGAACCTGTATGGTCTACCACACTGTCTCTCATTAGCACCACACCCTGAGTATCAACCTGTATGGTCTACCACACTGTCTCTCATTAGCACCACACCCTGAGTAACAACCTGTATGGTCTACCACACTGACTCTCATTAGCACCACACCATGAGAACCTGTATGGTCTACCACACTGTCTCTCATTAGCACCACACCCTGAGTAACAAGCTGTATGGTCTACCACACTGTCTCTCATTAGCACCACACCCTGAGTAACAACCTGTATGGTCTACCACACTGTCTCTCATTGGCACCACACCCCGAGTAACAACCTGTATGGTCTACCACACTGACTCTCATTAGCACCACACCCTGAGTAACAACCTGTATGGTCTACCACACTGTCTCTCATTAGCACCACACTGAGTAAGAACCTGTATGGTCTACCACACTGTCTCTCATTAGCACCACACCCTGAGTAACAACCTGTATGGTCTTCCACACTGTCTCTCATTAGCACCACACCCTGAGTAACAACCTGTATGGTCTACCACACTGTCTCTCATTAGCACCACACCCTGAGTAACAAGCTGTATGGTCTACCACACTGTCTCTCATTAGCACCACACCCTGAGTAACAACCTGTATGGTCTACCACACTGTCTCTCATTAGCACCACACCCTGAGTAACAACCTGTATGGTCTACCACACTGTCTCTCATTAGCACCACACCCTGAGTAACAACCTGTATGGTCTACCACACTGTCTCTCATTAGCACCACACCCCGAGTAACAACCTGTATGGTCTACCACACTGTCTCTCATTAGCACCACACCCCGAGTAAGAACCTGTATGGTCTACCACACTGTCTCTCATTAGCACCACACCCCGAGTAACAACCTGTATGGTCTACCACACTGTCTCTCATTAGCACCACACCCCGAGTAACAACCTGTATGGTCTACCACACTGTCTCTCATTAGCACCACACCCCGAGTAACAACCTGTATGGTCTACCACACTGTCTCTCATTAGCACCACATCCCGAGTAAGAACCTGTATGGTCTACCACACTGTCTCTCATTAGCACCACACCCTGAGTAACAACCTGTACGGTCTACCACACTGTCTCTCATTAGCACCACACCCTGAGTAACAACATGTACGGTCTACCACACTGTCTCTCATTAGCACCACACCCTGAGTAACAACCTGTACGGTCTACCACACTGTCTCTCATTAGCACCACACCCCGAGTAACAACCTGTATGGTCTACCACACTGTCTCTCATTAGCACCACACCCCGAGTAACAACCTGTATGGTCTACCACACTGTCTCTCATTAGCACCACATCCCGAGTAAGAACCTGTATGGTCTACCACACTGTCTCTCATTAGCACCACACCCTGAGTAACAACCTGTACGGTCTACCACACTGTCTCTCATTAGCACCACACCCTGAGTAACAACATGTACGGTCTACCACACTGTCTCTCATTAGCACCACACCCTGAGTAACAACCTGTACGGTCTACCACACTGTCTCTCATTAGCACCACACCCTGAGTAACAACCTGTACAGTCTACCACACTGTCTCTCATTAGCACCACACCCTGAGTAACAAGCTGTATGGTCTACCACACTGTCTCTCATTAGCACCACACCCTGAGTAACAAGCTGTATGGTCTACCACACTGTCTCTCATTAGCACCACACCCTGAGTAACAACCTGTATGGTCTACCACACTGTCTCTCATTAGCACCACACCCTGAGTAACAACCTGTATGGTCTACCACACTGTCTCTCATTAGCACCACACCCTGAGTAACAACCTGTATGGTCTACCACACTGTCTCTCATGAGCACCACACCCCGAGTAAGAACCTGTATGGTCTACCACACTGTCTCTCATTAGCACCACACCCCGAGTAACAACCTGTATGGTCTACCACACTGTCTCTCATTAGCACCACACCCCGAGTAACAACCTGTATGGTCTACCACACTGTCTCTCATTAGCACCACACCCCGAGTAACAACCTGTATGGTCTACCACACTGTCTCTCATTAGCACCACACCCCGAGTAAGAACCTGTATGGTCTACCACACTGTCTCTCATTAGCACCACACCCCGAGTAACAACCTGTATGGTCTACCACACTGTCTCTCATTAGCACCACACCCTGAGTAACAACCTGTATGGTCTACCACACTGTCTCTCATTAGCACCACACCCTGAGTAACAAGCTGTATGGTCTACCACACTGTCTCTCATTAGCACCACACCCTGAGTAACAACCTGTATGGTCTACCACACTGTCTCTCATTAGCACCACACCCTGAGTAACAACCTGTATGGTCTACCACACTGTCTCTCATTAGCACCACACCCCGAGTAACAACCTGTATGGTCTACCACACTGTCTCTCATTAGCACCACACCCCGAGTAACAACCTGTATGGTCTACCACACTGTCTCTCATTAGCACCACACCCCGAGTAAGAACCTGTATGGTCTACCACACTGTCTCTCATTAGCACCACACCCCGAGTAACAACCTGTATGGTCTACCACACTGTCTCTCATTAGCACCACACCCCGAGTAACAACCTGTATGGTCTACCACACTGTCTCTCATTAGCACCACACCCCGAGTAACAACCTGTATGGTCTACCACACTGTCTCTCATTAGCACCACACCCCGAGTAACAACCTGTATGGTCTACCACACTGTCTCTCATTAGCACCACATCCCGAGTAAGAACCTGTATGGTCTACCACACTGTCTCTCATTAGCACCACACCCTGAGTAACAACCTGTACGGTCTACCACACTGTCTCTCATTAGCACCACACCCTGAGTAACAACATGTACGGTCTACCACACTGTCTCTCATTAGCACCACACCCTGAGTAACAACCTGTACGGTCTACCACACTGTCTCTCATTAGCACCACACCCTGAGTAACAACCTGTACAGTCTACCACACTGTCTCTCATTAGCACCACACCCTGAGTAACAACCTGTACGGTCTACCACACTGTCTCTCATTAGCACCACACCCCGAGTAACAACCTGTATGGTCTACCACACTGTCTCTCATTAGCACCACACCCCGAGTAACAACCTGTATGGTCTACCACACTGTCTCTCATTAGCACCACACCCCGAGTAACAACCTGTATGGTCTACCACACTGTCTCTCATTAGCACCACATCCCGAGTAAGAACCTGTATGGTCTACCACACTGTCTCTCATTAGCACCACACCCTGAGTAACAACCTGTACGGTCTACCACACTGTCTCTCATTAGCACCACACCCTGAGTAACAACATGTACGGTCTACCACACTGTCTCTCATTAGCACCACACCCTGAGTAACAACCTGTACGGTCTACCACACTGTCTCTCATTAGCACCACACCCTGAGTAACAACCTGTACAGTCTACCACACTGTCTCTCATTAGCACCACACCCTGAGTAACAAGCTGTATGGTCTACCACACTGTCTCTCATTAGCACCACACCCTGAGTAACAAGCTGTATGGTCTACCACACTGTCTCTCATTAGCACCACACCCTGAGTAACAACCTGTATGGTCTACCACACTGTCTCTCATTAGCACCACACCCTGAGTAACAACCTGTATGGTCTACCACACTGTCTCTCATTAGCACCACACCCTGAGTAACAACCTGTATGGTCTACCACACTGTCTCTCATTAGCACCACACCCTGAGTAACAACCTGTATGGTCTACCACACTGTCTCTCATGAGCACCACACCCCGAGTAAGAACCTGTATGGTCTACCACACTGTCTCTCATTAGCACCACACCCCGAGTAACAACCTGTATGGTCTACCACACTGTCTCTCATTAGCACCACACCCCGAGTAACAACCTGTATGGTCTACCACACTGTCTCTCATTAGCACCACACCCCGAGTAACAACCTGTATGGTCTACCACACTGTCTCTCATTAGCACCACACCCCGAGTAAGAACCTGTATGGTCTACCACACTGTCTCTCATTAGCACCACACCCCGAGTAACAACCTGTATGGTCTACCACACTGTCTCTCATTAGCACCACACCCTGAGTAACAACCTGTATGGTCTACCACACTGTCTCTCATTAGCACCACACCCTGAGTAACAAGCTGTATGGTCTACCACACTGTCTCTCATTAGCACCACACCCTGAGTAACAACCTGTATGGTCTACCACACTGTCTCTCATTAGCACCACACCCTGAGTAACAACCTGTATGGTCTACCACACTGTCTCTCATTAGCACCACACCCTGAGTAACAACCTGTATGGTCTACCACACTGTCTCTCATTAGCACCACACCCTGAGTAACAACCTGTATGGTCTACCACACTGACTCTCATTAGCACCACACCATGAGAACCTGTATGGTCTACCACACTGTCTCTCATTAGCACCACACCCTGAGTATCAACCTGTATGGTCTACCACACTGTCTCTCATTAGCACCACACCCTGAGTAACAACCTGTATGGTCTACCACACTGACTCTCATTAGCACCACACCATGAGAACCTGTATGGTCTACCACACTGTCTCTCATTAGCACCACACCCTGAGTAACAAGCTGTATGGTCTACCACACTGTCTCTCATTAGCACCACACCCTGAGTAACAACCTGTATGGTCTACCACACTGTCTCTCATTGGCACCACACCCTGAGTAACAACCTGTATGGTCTACCACACTGACTCTCATTAGCACCACACCCTGAGTAACAACCTGTATGGTCTACCACACTGTCTCTCATTAGCACCACACTGAGTAAGAACCTGTATGGTCTACCACACTGTCTCTCATTAGCACCACACCCTGAGTAACAACCTGTATGGTCTTCCACACTGTCTCTCATTAGCACCACACCCTGAGTAACAACCTGTATGGTCTACCACACTGTCTCTCATTAGCACCACACCCTGAGTAACAAGCTGTATGGTCTACCACACTGTCTCTCATTAGCACCACACCCTGAGTAACAACCTGTATGGTCTACCACACTGTCTCTCATTAGCACCACACCCCGAGTAACAACCTGTATGGTCTACCACACTGTCTCTCATTAGCACCACACCCTGAGTAACAACCTGTATGGTCTACCACACTGTCTCTCATTAGCACCACACCCCGAGTAACAACCTGTATGGTCTACCACACTGTCTCTCATTAGCACCACACCCCGAGTAAGAACCTGTATGGTCTACCACACTGTCTCTCATTAGCACCACACCCCGAGTAACAACCTGTATGGTCTACCACACTGTCTCTCATTAGCACCACACCCCGAGTAACAACCTGTATGGTCTACCACACTGTCTCTCATTAGCACCACACCCCGAGTAACAACCTGTATGGTCTACCACACTGTCTCTCATTAGCACCACACCCCGAGTAAGAACCTGTACGGTCTACCACACTGTCTCTCATTAGCACCACACCCCGAGTAACAACCTGTACGGTATACCATACTGTCTCTCATTAGCACCACACCCTGAGTAACAACCTGTACGGTCTACCACACTGTCTCTCATTAGCACCACACCCTGAGTAACAACCTGTACGGTCTACCACACTGTCTCTCATTAGCACCACACCCTGAGTAACAACCTGTACGGTCTACCACACTGTCTCTCATTAGCACCACACCCTGAGTAACAAGCTGTATGGTCTACCACACTGTCTCTCATTAGCACCACACCCTGAGTAACAAGCTGTATGGTCTACCACACTGTCTCTCATTAGCACCACACCCCGAGTAACAACCTGTATGGTCTACCACACTGTCTCTCATTAGCACCACACCCTGAGTAACAACCTGTATGGTCTACCACACTGTCTCTCATTAGCACCACACCCTGAGTAACAACCTGTATGGTCTACCACACTGTCTCTCATTAGCACCACACCCTGAGTAACAACCTGTATGGTCTACCACACTGTCTCTCATGAGCACCACACCCCGAGTAAGAACCTGTATGGTCTACCACACTGTCTCTCATTAGCACCACACCCCGAGTAACAACCTGTATGGTCTACCACACTGTCTCTCATTAGCACCACACCCCGAGTAACAACCTGTATGGTCTACCACACTGTCTCTCATTAGCACCACACCCCGAGTAACAACCTGTATGGTCTACCACACTGTCTCTCATTAGCACCACACCCTGAGTATCAACCTGTATGGTCTACCACACTGACTCTCATTAGCACCACACCCTGAGTAACAACCTGTATGGTCTACCACACTGACTCTCATTAGCACCACACCATGAGAACCTGTATGGTCTACCACACTGTCTCTCATTAGCACCGCACCCTGAGTAACAAGCTGTATGGTCTACCACACTGTCTCTCATTAGCACCACACCCTGAGTAACAACCTGTATGGTCTACCACACTGTCTCTCATTGGCACCACACCCTGAGTAACAACCTGTATGGTCTACCACACTGACTCTCATTAGCACCACACCCTGAGTAACAACCTGTATGGTCTACCACACTGTCTCTCATTAGCACCACACTGAGTAAGAACCTGTATGGTCTACCACACTGTCTCTCATTAGCACCACACCCTGAGTAACAACCTGTATGGTCTTCCACACTGTCTCTCATTAGCACCACACCCTGAGTAACAACCTGTATGGTCTACCACACTGTCTCTCATTAGCACCACACCCTGAGTAACAACCTGTATGGTCTACCACACTGTCTCTCATTAGCACCACACCCTGAGTAACAACCTGTATGGTCTACCACACTGTCTCTCATTAGCACCACACCCTGAGTAACAACCTGTATGGTCTACCACACTGTCTCTCATTAGCACCACACCCTGAGTAACAACCTGTATGGTCTACCACACTGACTCTCATTAGCACCACACCATGAGAACCTGTATGGTCTACCACACTGTCTCTCATTAGCACCACACCCTGAGTATCAACCTGTATGGTCTACCACACTGTCTCTCATTAGCACCACACCCTGAGTAACAACCTGTATGGTCTACCACACTGACTCTCATTAGCACCACACCATGAGAACCTGTATGGTCTACCACACTGTCTCTCATTAGCACCACACCCTGAGTAACAAGCTGTATGGTCTACCACACTGTCTCTCATTAGCACCACACCCTGAGTAACAACCTGTATGGTCTACCACACTGTCTCTCATTGGCACCACACCCTGAGTAACAACCTGTATGGTCTACCACACTGACTCTCATTAGCACCACACCCTGAGTAACAACCTGTATGGTCTACCACACTGTCTCTCATTAGCACCACACTGAGTAAGAACCTGTATGGTCTACCACACTGTCTCTCATTAGCACCACACCCTGAGTAACAACCTGTATGGTCTTCCACACTGTCTCTCATTAGCACCACACCCTGAGTAACAACCTGTATGGTCTACCACACTGTCTCTCATTAGCACCACACCCTGAGTAACAAGCTGTATGGTCTACCACACTGTCTCTCATTAGCACCACACCCTGAGTAACAACCTGTATGGTCTACCACACTGTCTCTCATTAGCACCACACCCTGAGTAACAACCTGTATGGTCTACCACACTGTCTCTCATTAGCACCACACCCTGAGTAACAACCTGTATGGTCTACCACACTGTCTCTCATTAGCACCACACCCCGAGTAACAACCTGTATGGTCTACCACACTGTCTCTCATTAGCACCACACCCCGAGTAAGAACCTGTATGGTCTACCACACTGTCTCTCATTAGCACCACACCATGAGAACCTGTATGGTCTACCACACTGTCTCTCATTAGCACCACACCCTGAGTATCAACCTGTATGGTCTACCACACTGTCTCTCATTAGCACCACACCCTGAGTAACAACCTGTATGGTCTACCACACTGACTCTCATTAGCACCACACCATGAGAACCTGTATGGTCTACCACACTGTCTCTCATTAGCACCACACCCTGAGTAACAAGCTGTATGGTCTACCACACTGTCTCTCATTAGCACCACACCCTGAGTAACAACCTGTATGGTCTACCACACTGTCTCTCATTGGCACCACACCCTGAGTAACAACCTGTATGGTCTACCACACTGACTCTCATTAGCACCACACCCTGAGTAAAAACCTGTATGGTCTACCACACTGTCTCTCATTAGCACCACACTGAGTAAGAACCTGTATGGTCTACCACACTGTCTCTCATTAGCACCACACCCTGAGTAACAACCTGTATGGTCTTCCACACTGTCTCTCATTAGCACCACACCCTGAGTAACAACCTGTATGGTCTACCACACTGTCTCTCATTAGCACCACACCCTGAGTAACAAGCTGTATGGTCTACCACACTGTCTCTCATTAGCACCACACCCTGAGTAACAACCTGTATGGTCTACCACACTGTCTCTCATTAGCACCACACCCCGAGTAACAACCTGTATGGTCTACCACACTGTCTCTCATTAGCACCATACCCTGAGTAACAACCTGTATGGTCTACCACACTGTCTCTCATTAGCACCACACCCCGAGTAACAACCTGTATGGTCTACCACACTGTCTCTCATTAGCACCACACCCCGAGTAAGAACCTGTATGGTCTACCACACTGTCTCTCATTAGCACCACACCCCGAGTAACAACCTGTATGGTCTACCACACTGTCTCTCATTAGCACCACACCCCGAGTAACAACCTGTATGGTCTACCACACTGTCTCTCATTAGCACCACACCCCGAGTAACAACCTGTATGGTCTACCACACTGTCTCTCATTAGCACCACACCCCGAGTAACAACCTGTATGGTCTACCACACTGTCTCTCATTAGCACCACACCCCGAGTAAGAACCTGTACGGTCTACCACACTGTCTCTCATTAGCACCACACCCTGAGTAACAACCTGTACGGTCTACCACACTGTCTCTCATTAGCACCACACCCTGAGTAACAACCTGTACGGTCTACCACACTGTCTCTCATTAGCACCACACCCTGAGTAACAACCTGTACGGTCTACCACACTGTCTCTCATTAGCACCACACCCTGAGTAACAACCTGTACGGTCTACCACACTGTCTCTCATTAGCACCACACCCTGAGTAACAAGCTGTATGGTCTACCACACTGTCTCTCATTAGCACCACACCCTGAGTAACAAGCTGTATGGTCTACCACACTGTCTCTCATTAGCACCACACCCTGAGTAACAACCTGTATGGTCTACCACACTGTCTCTCATTAGCACCACACCCTGAGTAACAACCTGTATGGTCTACCACACTGTCTCTCATTAGCACCACACCCTGAGTAACAACCTGTATGGTCTACCACACTGTCTCTCATTAGCACCACACCCTGAGTAACAACCTGTATGGTCTACCACACTGTCTCTCATGAGCACCACACCCCGAGTAAGAACCTGTATGGTCTACCACACTGTCTCTCATTAGCACCACACCCCGAGTAACAACCTGTATGGTCTACCACACTGTCTCTCATTAGCACCACACCCTGAGTAACAACCTGTATGGTCTACCACACTGTCTCTCATTAGCACCACACCCTGAGTAACAACCTGTATGGTCTACCACACTGTCTCTCATTAGCACCACACCCTGAGTAACAACCTGTATGGTCTACCACACTGTCTCTCATTAGCACCACACCCTGAGTAACAACCTGTATGGTCTACCACACTGACTCTCATTAGCACCACACCATGAGAACCTGTATGGTCTACCACACTGTCTCTCATTAGCACCACACCCTGAGTATCAACCTGTATGGTCTACCACACTGTCTCTCATTAGCACCACACCCTGAGTAACAACCTGTATGGTCTACCACACTGACTCTCATTAGCACCACACCATGAGAACCTGTATGGTCTACCACACTGTCTCTCATTAGCACCACACCCTGAGTAACAAGCTGTATGGTCTACCACACTGTCTCTCATTAGCACCACACCCTGAGTAACAACCTGTATGGTCTACCACACTGTCTCTCATTGGCACCACACCCTGAGTAACAACCTGTATGGTCTACCACACTGACTCTCATTAGCACCACACCCTGAGTAACAACCTGTATGGTCTACCACACTGTCTCTCATTAGCACCACACTGAGTAAGAACCTGTATGGTCTACCACACTGTCTCTCATTAGCACCACACCCTGAGTAACAACCTGTATGGTCTTCCACACTGTCTCTCATTAGCACCACACCCTGAGTAACAACCTGTATGGTCTACCACACTGTCTCTCATTAGCACCACACCCTGAGTAACAAGCTGTATGGTCTACCACACTGTCTCTCATTAGCACCACACCCTGAGTAACAACCTGTATGGTCTACCACACTGTCTCTCATTAGCACCACACCCTGAGTAACAACCTGTATGGTCTACCACACTGTCTCTCATTAGCACCACACCCTGAGTAACAACCTGTATGGTCTACCACACTGTCTCTCATTAGCACCACACCCCGAGTAACAACCTGTATGGTCTACCACACTGTCTCTCATTAGCACCACACCCCGAGTAAGAACCTGTATGGTCTACCACACTGTCTCTCATTAGCACCACACCCCGAGTAACAACCTGTATGGTCTACCACACTGTCTCTCATTAGCACCACACCCCGAGTAACAACCTGTATGGTCTACCACACTGTCTCTCATTAGCACCACACCCCGAGTAACAACCTGTATGGTCTACCACACTGTCTCTCATTAGCACCACACCCCGAGTAACAACCTGTATGGTCTACCACACTGTCTCTCATTAGCACCACACCCTGAGTAACAACCTGTATGGTCTACCACACTGTCTCTCATTAGCACCACACCCTGAGTAACAACCTGTATGGTCTACCACACTGACTCTCATTAGCACCACACCATGAGAACCTGTATGGTCTACCACACTGTCTCTCATTAGCACCACACCCTGAGTATCAACCTGTATGGTCTACCACACTGTCTCTCATTAGCACCACACCCTGAGTAACAACCTGTATGGTCTACCACACTGACTCTCATTAGCACCACACCATGAGAACCTGTATGGTCTACCACACTGTCTCTCATTAGCACCACACCCTGAGTAACAAGCTGTATGGTCTACCACACTGTCTCTCATTAGCACCACACCCTGAGTAACAACCTGTATGGTCTACCACACTGTCTCTCATTAGCACCACACCCTGAGTAACAACCTGTATGGTCTACCACACTGACTCTCATTAGCACCACACCCTGAGTAACAACCTGTATGGTCTACCACACTGTCTCTCATTAGCACCACACTGAGTAAGAACCTGTATGGTCTACCACACTGTCTCTCATTAGCACCACACCCTGAGTAACAACCTGTATGGTCTACCACACTGTCTCTCATTGGCACCACACCCTGAGTAACAACCTGTATGGTCTACCACACTGACTCTCATTAGCACCACACCCTGAGTAAAAACCTGTATGGTCTACCACACTGTCTCTCATTAGCACCACACTGAGTAAGAACCTGTATGGTCTACCACACTGTCTCTCATTAGCACCACACCCTGAGTAACAACCTGTATGGTCTTCCACACTGTCTCTCTATAGCACCACACCCTGAGTAACAACCTGTATGGTCTACCACACTGTCTCTCATTAGCACCACACCCTGAGTAACAAGCTGTATGGTCTACCACACTGTCTCTCATTAGCACCACACCCTGAGTAACAACCTGTATGGTCTACCACACTGTCTCTCATTAGCACCACACCCCGAGTAACAACCTGTATGGTCTACCACACTGTCTCTCATTAGCACCACACCCTGAGTAACAACCTGTATGGTCTACCACACTGTCTCTCATTAGCACCACACCCCGAGTAACAACCTGTATGGTCTACCACACTGTCTCTCATTAGCACCACACCCCGAGTAAGAACCTGTATGGTCTACCACACTGTCTCTCATTAGCACCACACCCCGAGTAACAACCTGTATGGTCTACCACACTGTCTCTCATTAGCACCACACCCCGAGTAACAACCTGTATGGTCTACCACACTGTCTCTCATTAGCACCACACCCCGAGTAACAACCTGTATGGTCTACCACACTGTCTCTCATTAGCACCACACCCCGAGTAACAACCTGTATGGTCTACCACACTGTCTCTCATTAGCACCACACCCCGAGTAAGAACCTGTACGGTCTACCACACTGTCTCTCATTAGCACCACACCCTGAGTAACAACCTGTACGGTCTACCACACTGTCTCTCATTAGCACCACACCCTGAGTAACAACCTGTACGGTCTACCACACTGTCTCTCATTAGCACCACACCCTGAGTAACAACCTGTACGGTCTACCACACTGTCTCTCATTAGCACCACACCCTGAGTAACAACCTGTACGGTCTACCACACTGTCTCTCATTAGCACCACACCCTGAGTAACAAGCTGTATGGTCTACCACACTGTCTCTCATTAGCACCACACCCTGAGTAACAAGCTGTATGGTCTACCACACTGTCTCTCATTAGCACCACACCCTGAGTAACAAGCTGTATGGTCTACCACACTGTCTCTCATTAGCACCACACCCTGAGTAACAACCTGTATGGTCTACCACACTGTCTCTCATTAGCACCACACCCTGAGTAACAACCTGTATGGTCTACCACACTGTCTCTCATTAGCACCACACCCTGAGTAACAACCTGTATGGTCTACCACACTGTCTCTCATGAGCACCACACCCCGAGTAAGAACCTGTATGGTCTACCACACTGTCTCTCATTAGCACCACACCCCGAGTAACAACCTGTATGGTCTACCACACTGTCTCTCATTAGCACCACACCCCGAGTAACAACCTGTATGGTCTACCACACTGTCTCTCATTAGCACCACACCCCGAGTAACAACCTGTATGGTCTACCACACTGTCTCTCATTAGCACCACACCCCGAGTAAGAACCTGTATGGTCTACCACACTGTCTCTCATTAGCACCACACCCCGAGTAACAACCTGTATGGTCTACCACACTGTCTCTCATTAGCACCACACCCTGAGTAACAACCTGTATGGTCTACCACACTGTCTCTCATTAGCACCACACCCTGAGTAACAAGCTGTATGGTCTACCACACTGTCTCTCATTAGCACCACACCCTGAGTAACAACCTGTATGGTCTACCACACTGTCTCTCATTAGCACCACACCCTGAGTAACAACCTGTATGGTCTACCACACTGTCTCTCATTAGCACCACACCCTGAGTAACAACCTGTATGGTCTACCACACTGTCTCTCATTAGCACCACACCCTGAGTAACAACCTGTATGGTCTACCACACTGACTCTCATTAGCACCACACCATGAGAACCTGTATGGTCTACCACACTGTCTCTCATTAGCACCACACCCTGAGTATCAACCTGTATGGTCTACCACACTGTCTCTCATTAGCACCACACCCTGAGTAACAACCTGTATGGTCTACCACACTGACTCTCATTAGCACCACACCATGAGAACCTGTATGGTCTACCACACTGTCTCTCATTAGCACCACACCCTGAGTAACAAGCTGTATGGTCTACCACACTGTCTCTCATTAGCACCACACCCTGAGTAACAACCTGTATGGTCTACCACACTGTCTCTCATTGGCACCACACCCTGAGTAACAACCTGTATGGTCTACCACACTGACTCTCATTAGCACCACACCCTGAGTAACAACCTGTATGGTCTACCACACTGTCTCTCATTAGCACCACACTGAGTAAGAACCTGTATGGTCTACCACACTGTCTCTCATTAGCACCACACCCTGAGTAACAACCTGTATGGTCTTCCACACTGTCTCTCATTAGCACCACACCCTGAGTAACAACCTGTATGGTCTACCACACTGTCTCTCATTAGCACCACACCCTGAGTAACAAGCTGTATGGTCTACCACACTGTCTCTCATTAGCACCACACCCTGAGTAACAACCTGTATGGTCTACCACACTGTCTCTCATTAGCACCACACCCTGAGTAACAACCTGTATGGTCTACCACACTGTCTCTCATTAGCACCACACCCTGAGTAACAACCTGTATGGTCTACCACACTGTCTCTCATTAGCACCACACCCCGAGTAACAACCTGTATGGTCTACCACACTGTCTCTCATTAGCACCACACCCCGAGTAAGAACCTGTATGGTCTACCACACTGTCTCTCATTAGCACCACACCCCGAGTAACAACCTGTATGGTCTACCACACTGTCTCTCATTAGCACCACACCCCGAGTAACAACCTGTATGGTCTACCACACTGTCTCTCATTAGCACCACACCCCGAGTAACAACCTGTATGGTCTACCACACTGTCTCTCATTAGCACCACACCCCGAGTAAGAACCTGTATGGTCTACCACACTGTCTCTCATTAGCACCACACCCCGAGTAACAACCTGTATGGTCTACCACACTGTCTCTCATTAGCACCACACCCTGAGTAACAACCTGTATGGTCTACCACACTGTCTCTCATTAGCACCACACCCTGAGTAACAACCTGTATGGTCTACCACACTGACTCTCATTAGCACCACACCATGAGAACCTGTATGGTCTACCACACTGTCTCTCATTAGCACCACACCCTGAGTATCAACCTGTATGGTCTACCACACTGTCTCTCATTAGCACCACACCCTGAGTAACAACCTGTATGGTCTACCACACTGACTCTCATTAGCACCACACCATGAGAACCTGTATGGTCTACCACACTGTCTCTCATTAGCACCACACCCTGAGTAACAAGCTGTATGGTCTACCACACTGTCTCTCATTAGCACCACACCCTGAGTAACAACCTGTATGGTCTACCACACTGTCTCTCATTAGCACCACACCCTGAGTAACAACCTGTATGGTCTACCACACTGACTCTCATTAGCACCACACCCTGAGTAACAACCTGTATGGTCTACCACACTGTCTCTCATTAGCACCACACTGAGTAAGAACCTGTATGGTCTACCACACTGTCTCTCATTAGCACCACACCCTGAGTAACAACCTGTATGGTCTTCCACACTGTCTCTCATTAGCACCACACCCTGAGTAACAACCTGTATGGTCTACCACACTGTCTCTCATTAGCACCACACCCTGAGTAACAAGCTGTATGGTCTACCACACTGTCTCTCATTAGCACCACACCCTGAGTAACAACCTGTATGGTCTACCACACTGTCTCTCATTAGCACCACACCCTGAGTAACAACCTGTATGGTCTACCACACTGTCTCTCATTAGCACCACACCCTGAGTAACAACCTGTATGGTCTACCACACTGTCTCTCATTAGCACCACACCCTGAGTAACAACCTGTATGGTCTACCACACTGTCTCTCATTAGCACCACACCCTGAGTAACAAGCTGTATGGTCTACCACACTGTCTCTCATTAGCACCACACCCTGAGTAACAACCTGTACGGTCTACCACACTGTCTCTCATTAGCACCACACCCTGAGTAACAACCTGTACGGTCTACCACACTGTCTCTCATTAGCACCACACCCTGAGTAACAACCTGTACGGTCTACCACACTGTCTCTCATTAGCACCACACCCTGAGTAACAACCTGTACGGTCTACCACACTGTCTCTCATTAGCACCACACCCTGAGTAACAACCTGTATGGTCTACCACACTGTCTCTCATTAGCACCACACCCTGAGTAACAACCTGTATGGTCTACCACACTGTCTCTCATTAGCACCACACCCTGAGTAACAACCTGTATGGTCTACCACACTGTCTCTCATTAGCACCACACCCTGAGTAACAAGCTGTATGGTCTACCACACTGTCTCTCATTAGCACCACACCCTGAGTAACAACCTGTATGGTCTACCACACTGTCTCTCATTAGCACCACACCCTGAGTAACAACCTGTATGGTCTACCACACTGTCTCTCATTAGCACCACACCCTGAGTAACAACCTGTATGGTCTACCACACTGTCTCTCATTAGCACCACACCCTGAGTAACAACCTGTATGGTCTACCACACTGTCTCTCATTAGCACCACACCCTGAGTAACAAGCTGTATGGTCTACCACACTGTCTCTCATTAGCACCACACCCTGAGTAACAACCTGTACGGTCTACCACACTGTCTCTCATTAGCACCACACCCTGAGTAACAACCTGTACGGTCTACCACACTGTCTCTCATTAGCACCACACCCTGAGTAACAACCTGTACGGTCTACCACACTGTCTCTCATTAGCACCACACCCTGAGTAACAACCTGTACGGTCTACCACACTGTCTCTCATTAGCACCACACCCTGAGTAACAACCTGTATGGTCTACCACACTGTCTCTCATTAGCACCACACCCTGAGTAACAACCTGTATGGTCTACCACACTGTCTCTCATTAGCACCACACCCTGAGTAACAACCTGTATGGTCTACCACACTGTCTCTCATTAGCACCACACCCTGAGTAAGAACCTGTATGGTCTACCACACTGTCTCTCATTAGCACCACACCCCGAGTAACAACCTGTATGGTCTACCACACTGTCTCTCATTAGCACCACACCCTGAGTAACAACCTGTATGGTCTACCACACTGTCTCTCATTAGCACCACACCCCGAGTAACAACCTGTATGGTCTTCCACACTGTCTCTCATTAGCACCACACCCCAAGTAAGAACCTGTATGGTCTACCACACTGTCTCTCATTAGCACCACACCCCGAGTAACAACCTGTATGGTCTACCACACTTTCTCTCATTAGCACCACACCCTGAGTAACAACCTGTATGGTCTACCACACTGTCTCTCATTAGCACCACACCCTGAGTAACAAGCTGTATGGTCTACCACACTGTCTCTCATTAGCACAACACCCTGAGTAACAACCTGTATGGTCTACCACACTGTCTCTCATTAGCACCACACCCTGAGTAACAAGCTGTATGGTCTACCACACTGTCTCTCATTAGCACCACACCCTGAGTAACAACCTGTATGGTCTACCACACTGTCTCTCATTAGCACCACACCCTGAGTAACAACCTGTATGGTCTACCACACTGACTCTCATTAGCACCACACCCTGAGTAACAACCTGTATGGTCTACCACGCTGTCTCTCATTAGCACCACACTGAGTAAGAACCTGTATGGTCTACCACACTGTCTCTCATTAGCACCATACCCTGAGTAACAACCTGTATGGTCTTCCACACTGTCTCTCATTAGCACCACACCCTGAGTAACAACCTGTATGGTCTACCACACTGTCTCTCATTAGCACCACACCCTGAGTAACAACCTGTATGGTCTACCACACTGTCTCTCATTAGCACCACACCCTGAGTAACAACCTGTATGGTCTACCACACTGTCTCTCATTAGCACCACACGCTGAGGAGAGTTTTCTCACAAGTCGTCTTCCCTATGCCCTATATGAACTTGTCCATTCACGTTGTGATTATTCTGAAGAAGGCCATTGAAGGCTGAAACGTCAATCTTTAAACTTGTCTAATAAAACAATTATTTTTTTATAGTGAGCGAGCGTTGCAAATTTTCCTGTCCAATGATGTTACGGTGAGTGAATGAGGACCCAAAAGCGAATTAACTTAAACAGAGCTTCTTTAATAACCAAACATAGGTAGGCTCAGATAGACCGGCAGATTCCGACAGGACAGGACAAGGTTACAGCAAACATGACGATAGTCTGGTTCAGGCATGAAACACAACAAACAAGAATCCGACAAGGACAGGAACAGAAACAGAGAGAGATATAGGGACCTAATCAGAGGGAAAAAGGGAACAGGTGGGAAACGGGGTGAATGGGTAGTCAGAGGAGACAAGGAACAGCTGGGGGAAAGCGGGGGAGAAAAGGTAACCTAATACGACCAGCAGAGGGAGACAGGGTGAAAGGAAAGGACAGAAAGACACAACATGACAGTACATGACAGTACCCCCCCACTCACCGAGCGCCTCCTGGCGCACTCGAGGAGGAAACCTGGCGGCAACGGAGGAAATCCTCGATCAGCGCACGGTCCAGCACGTCCCGAGAGGGAACCCAACTCCTCTCCTCAGGACCGTACCCCTCCCAATCTACGAGGTACTGGTGACCACGGCCCCGAGGACGCATGTCCAAAATCCTGCGGACCCTGTAGATGGGTGCGCCCTCGACAAGGATGGGGGGGGGGGGGGGGGAGACGAGCGGGGGCGCGAAGAACGGGCTTGATACAGGAGACATGGAAGACCGGGTGGACGCGACGAAGGTATCGCGGAAGAAGAAGTCGAACTGCGACAGGATTAATGACCCGAGAAATACGGAACGGACCAATGAACCGCGGGGTCAACTTGCGAGAAGCCGTCTTAAGGGGAAGGTTCTGAGTGGAGAGCCAAACTCTCTGACCGCGACAATATCTAGGACTCTTAGTTCTACGCTTATTAGCAGCCCTCACAGTCTGCGTCCTATAACGGCAAAGTGCAGACCTGACCCTCTTCCAGGTGCGCTCGCAACGTTGGACAAAAGCCTGAGCGGAGGGGACGCTGGACTCGGCGAACTGAGATGAGAACAGCGGAGGCTGGTACCCGAGGCTACTCTGAAAAGGAGATAGCCCGGTCGCAGACGAAGGAAGCGAGTTGTGGGCGTATTCTGCCCAGGGGAGCTGTTCTGACCAAGACGCAGGGTTGCGAAAAGAAAGACTGCGTAAGATGCGACCAATAGTCTGATTGGCCCGTTCTGCTTGACCGTTAGACTGGGGGTGAAAGCCGGAAGAGAGACTGACGGAAGCCCCAATCAAACGGCAAAACTCCCTCCAAAATTGAGACGTGAATTGCGGACCTCTGTCCGAAACGACGTCTGACGGAAGGCCATGAATTCTGAAAACATTCTCGATGATGATTTGTGCCGTCTCTTTAGCAGAAGGAAGCTTAGCAAGGGGAATGAAATGAGCCGCCTTAGAGAACCTATCGACAACCGTAAGAATAACAGTCTTCCCCGCTGACGAAGGCAGTCCGGTGACAAAATCTAAGGCGATGTGAGACCACGGTCGAGAGGGAATGGGAAGCGGCCTGAGACGGCCGGCAGGAGGAGAGTTACCGGACTTAGTCTGCGCGCAGACCGAACAAGCAGCCACGAAACGACGCGTGTCATGCTCCCGGGTGGGCCACCAAAAACGCTGGCGAATGGAAGCAAGCGTACCCCGAACGCCAGGGTGGCCGGCTAACTTGGCAGAGTGAGCCCACTGAAGAACGGCCAGACGAGTAGGAACGGGAACGAAAAGAAGGTTCCTAGGACAAGCGCGCGGCGACGGAGTGTGAGTGAGCGCTTGCTTTACCTGCCTCTCAATTCCCCAGACAGTCAACCCGACAACACGCCCCTCAGGGAGAATCCCCTCGGGGTCAGTGGAGGCTACTGAAGAACTGAAGAGACGAGATAAAGCATCAGGCTTGGTGTTCTTAGAGCCCGGACGATAAGAAATCACGAACTCGAAACGAGCGAAAAACAGCGCCCAACGCGCCTGACGCGCATTAAGTCGTTTGGCAGAACGGATGTACTCAAGGTTCCTATGGTCAGTCCAAACGACAAAAGGAACGGTCGCCCCCTCCAACCACTGTCGCCATTCGCCTAGGGCTAACCGGATGGCGAGCAGTTCGCGGTTTCCCACATCATAGTTACGTTCCGACGGCGACAGGCGATGAGAAAAATACGCGCATGGGTGGACCTTGTCGTCAGAGAGGGAGCGCTGAGAAAGAATGGCTCCCACGTCCACCTCTGACGCGTCAACCTCGACAACGAACTGTCTAGAGACGTCAGGTGTAACAAGGATAGGAGCGGATGTAAAACGATTCTTGAGGAGATCAAAAGCTCCCTGGGCGGAAACGGACCACTTAAAGCACGTCTTGACAGAAGTAAGGGCTGTGAGAGGAGCTGCCACCTGACCGAAATTACGGATGAAACGACGATAGAAGTTCGCGAAGCCGAGAAAGCGCTGCAGCTCGATGCGTGACTTAGGGGCGGGCCAATCAATGACAGCTTGGACCTTAGCGGGATCCATCTTAATGCCTTCAGCGGAAATAACAGAACCGAGAAATGTGACGGAGGAGGCATGAAAAGTGCACTTCTCAGCCTTCACAAAAAGACAATTCTCTAAAAGGCGCTGGAGGACACGTCGAACGTGCTGAACATGAATCTGGAGTGACGGTGAAAAAATCAGGATATCGTCAAGGTAAACGAAAACAAAGATGTTCAGCATGTCTCTCAGGACATCATTGACTAATGCCTGAAAGACAGCTGGAGCGTTAGCGAGGCCGAAAGGAAGAACCCGGTATTCAAAGTGCCCTAACGGAGTGTTAAACGCCGTCTTCCACTCGTCCCCCTCCCTGATGCGCACGAGATGGTAAGCGTTACGAAGGTCCAACTTAGTGAAAAACCTGGCTCCCTGCAGGATCTCGAAGGCTGAAGACATAAGAGGAAGCGGATAACGATTCTTCACTGTTATGTCATTCAGCCCTCGATAATCTATGCAGGGGCGCAGAGACCCGTCCTTCTTCTTGACAAAAAAAAACCCCGCTCCGGCGGGAGAGGAGGAGGGGACTATGGTACCGGCGTCAAGAGCTACAGACAAATAATCCTCGAGAGCCTTACGTTCGGGAGCCGACAGAGAGTATAGTCTACCCCGGGGGGGAGTGGTTCCCGGAAGGAGATCAATACTACAATCATACGACCGGTGTGGAGGAAGAGAGGTGGCCCTGGACCGACTGAACACCGTGCGCAGATCGTGATATTCCTCCGGCACCCCTGTCAAATCACCAGGCTCCTCCTGTGAAGAAGAGACAGAGGAAACAGGAGGGATAGCAGACATTAAACATTTCACATGACAAGAGACGTTCCAGGAAAGGATAGAATTACTAGACCAATTAATGGAAGGATTATGACAAACTAGCCAGGGATGGCCCAAAACAACAGGTGTAAAAGGTGAACGAAAAATTAAAAAAGAAATGGTTTCGCTATGATTACCAGAAACAGTGAGGGTTAAAGGTAGCGTCTCACGCTGAATCCTGGGGAGAGGACTACCATCCAGGGCGAACAAGGCCGTGGACTCCCTTAACTGTCTGAGAGGAATGTCATGTTCCCGAGCCCAGGTCTCGTCCATAAAACAGCCCTCCGCCCCAGAGTCTATTAAGGCACTGCAGGAAGCTGACGAACCGGTCCAGCGTAGATGGACCGACAAGGTAGTGCAGGATCTTGAAGGAGAGACAGGAGTAGTAGCGCTCACCAGTAGCCCTCCGCTTACTGATGAGCTCTGGCTTTTACTGGACATGAAGTGACAAAATGACCAGCAGAACCGCAATAGAGACAGAGGCGGTTGGTGATTCTCCGTTCCCTCTCCTTAGTCGAGATGCGGATACCTCCCAGCTGCATAGGCTCAGCTCCCGAGCCGGCAGAGGAAGATGGTAGTGATGCGGAGAGGGGGGCGACGGAGAGCGCGAGCTCCTTTCCACGAGCTCGGTGACGAAGATCAACCCGTCGCTCAATGCGAATAGCGAGTTCAATCAAGGAATCCACGCTGGAAGGAACCTCCCGGGAGAGAATCTCATCCTTTACCTCTGCGCGGAGACCCTCCAGAAGACGAGCGAGCAAGGCCGGCTCGTTCCAGCCACTGGAGACAGCAAGAGTGCGAAACTCAATAGAGTAGTCTGTTATGGATCGATTGCCTTGACATAGGGAAGACAGGGCCCTGGAAGCCTCCTCCCCAAAAACAGATCGATCAAAAACCCGTATCATCTCCTCCTTAAAGTCCTGATACTGGTTAGTACACTCAGCCCTTGCCTCCCAGATTGCCGTGCCCCACTCACGAGCCCGTCCAGTAAGGAGAGATATGACGTAGGCGACACGAGCAGTGCTCCTGGCGTAAGTGTTGGGCTGGAGAGAAAACACAATATCACACTGGGTGAGGAACGAGCGGCATTCAGTGGGCTCCCCAGAGTAACACGGCGGGTTATTGATTCTGGGCTCCGGAGATTCGAAAGCCCTGGAAGTGGCCGGTGGATCGAGGCGGAGATGGTGAACCTGTTCTGTGAGGTTGGAGACTTGGGTGGCCAGGGTCTCAACGGCATGTCGAGCAGCAGACAATTCCTGCTCGTGTCTGCCTAGCATCGCTCCCTGGATCCCGACGGCTGAGTGGAGAGGATCCGAAGTCGCTGGGTCCATTCTTGGTCGGATTCTTCTGTTACGGTGAGTGAATGAGGACCCAAAAGCGAATTAACTTAAACAGAGCTTCTTTAATAACCAAACATAGGTAGGCTCAGATAGACCGGCAGATTCCGACAGGACAGGACAAGGTTACAGCAAACATGACGATAGTCTGGTTCAGGCATGAAACACAACAAACAAGAATCCGACAAGGACAGGAACAGAAACAGAGAGAGATATAGGGACCTAATCAGAGGGAAAAAGGGAACAGGTGGGAAACGGGGTGAATGGGTAGTCAGAGGAGACAAGGAACAGCTGGGGGAAAGCGGGGGAGAAAAGGTAACCTAATACGACCAGCAGAGGGAGACAGGGTGAAAGGAAAGGACAGAAAGACACAACATGACAGTACATGACAAATGATGTATACTGAACAAAAATATAAATGCAACATGTAAGGTGTTGGTCCAATATTTTATGAGCTGAAATAAAAGATCCCAGGAATTTCCCATACGCACTAAATTCTTATTCCTCTCAAATTCTGTGCTCGAATGTGTTTACATCACTGTTAGTGAGCATTTCTCCTTTGCAAATATAATCCATCTACCTGACTGGTGTGGCATATCAAGAAGCTGATTAAAGAGCATGATCATTACACAGGGGGCAATAAAAGGCCACTCTAAAATGTGTCGTTTTGTCACACAACACAATGCCACAGATGTCTCAAGTTTTGAGGGAGCGTGCTGACTGCAGGAATGTCCACCAGAGCTGTTGACAGAGAATTTAACGTAACAATTTCTACCATAAGCCACCTCCAACGTTGTTTGAGAGAATTTGTCCAACAGGCCTCACAACCGCAGACCATGTGGAACCACACCAGCCCAGGACCTCCACATCCGGCTTCTTCACCTGCGGGATCGTCTGAGACCAGCCACCCAGATAGGTGATGAAACTGAGGAATATTTCTCTGTGATAAAGCCCTTTTGTGGGAAAAACTAAGACTGACTGTGACTTGTTCCCAAGTGGCTGCGCCTCTGCCCAGTAGAATGTGAAGTCCATAGATTAGGGCCAAATTAATTTATTTCCTTGTATGAACTTTAACTCAGTAAAATCTTTGAAATTGTTGCATGTTGCGTTTATATATTTTTGTTCAGTGTAGAATGGGGAATGATGCCAGCTCTACGCAAAACAGGATCATTACACTCTCCTGAGGCCCTAGAAACCTCAGCAAAGGGGTGGCTCTCCCACAGACAAAAATGCATTAGCAGCCTGGTCTGGTCTGCTTAGTTCATTGACTGTATATGAACCAGAAAAAAAGGAGACAGTGAGATGTCTTGCTTCCTCTTCCATCTCTGACCTTAAGGCCATGACAGCAAAGCAAGACTCGTCTCTTGGCAGTACAGTATCATCCTCCTAAGGCCAGCAGATGTCGATTCAGGACAGGCAGTGATCCATGGCAGCACTGGAGTGAGTACTCTAATACTATCTGAACCGGTAGTTATCCTTTCATGAAGGGGTTGCTGAAATGAGTATTCATCAGCAGAATAGTAGACTAGAGACAGTTGGCCTCTTCATGAAACCCAGATATCGGTTTTGTGTCAAAATCATCATCAATCTCCCGGTCCTGCAGGAATACAGGTTTGGACTCATGTTATTCACGCAACAATACAAACATCAGGCCTATTGAGTGAAATAAAGAAACTAAATTGTATCATCATTTCAAACATGCTTTTCTCAATGTCTATAGAAACTTGTTGACTTATTCTGGTTATTGATTTTCATTGAATATGGCCTTATGGTCTGCTGTTTTATGTACAGTAGCTACTCTACAGCACACTGTATATCTGTAGTATACATCTGTTTTCTCTCTCATACTGTTTCTACCTTTCTTATCTACATTCTACATTCCCGACAACAGTAAATCACACCCTGCGTTGTTAGTGGTACTGGTAGACCTGAACTTCTCAGCCACACCTCTAACCCATCCCACTTTCAGAGGAAGTATATCCTCATTCGGTGTACGTCTCACAAGCTATCAACATCAGCGGGAGCAGAATAAGTTATCTGGTACTGTAAGTAGTATCCCATTATTCTATTAATACTGTATACATTGTGATTTTGACAAGGTTTATCAGACTTTTAAAAGGGTCAAGGATATGGTTATATGTGAAATGGGATAGAATACCACTCTTATAGGACAGGATTAAACTGGATGTTTCATGGGTGTAGTTAGGAAGTTAGTTGCTTCAAGTAGGAGACCCTCATGAGGCCGTAAACATAACTCAAACACAGAAATCTGTAGACAAAAAGTAAACATTGTCGTGAGAAGAGAGAGAGGAAAGAGGAAGTGTAGAAAAATAATGACAGAAAGTTGCATGAATACATCATTGAGTGTGTGACTTTCTTTCTGTATTTTTATACAGTTTACTCTCCGCTGGTCAGCACCGCTACATAAATTGGGTGTGCGTCAGCTCATGCTTTTTACAGAAAACAGGAAGTGAACATAAAGAACAGACAGTATATCGCTTTTGTGTGATAAATAAAAATCATCAATCTTCTGGTCCTGCAGGAATGCAGGTTTGGACTCATGTTATTCACTCAACAAAACAGTGTAGGTCTACTGACTGAAATAAAGGAACTCAACTGTATAATAAATGACAAACTTTTTACATTGTCCATTTAAACTTTTGTTGTTGAATTATTCTGGTTAGTTTTTTTCTCTCCATTTAATTAGGGGCCAGCTGTTTAATGTACAGTAGCTACTCTACAGTGTACTGTACATCTATAGTGTACATCTGTTTTCTCTCATACTGTGTTTCTACCTTCCTTGTTTAGATTAAGGGCTTATGACTTCTCTACATTCCCTACTACAGTAAATCACGCCCTGCATGGTACTGGTAGACCTGAACTTATCAGACACGCCTCTAACCCATCCCACTTGGGTATAAGCTGACTCAACATCAGCAAGAGCAGAAGACTATCCGATCCCGTAAGTAGTATGGCTTTAGTTTGTATAAATACAGTATATATTGTGATTTTGAAAAGATTGAAACTTTTAGAAGGGTTAAGGTCAAGAATGATATGTTGTGTGTAATGAAATAACAATATGAAATGGTGAGAAAACTACTCTTAGGACAGGATTCAACTTGATGTTTCATGGGTGTAGTCAGGAAATGAGTAGTTTTGAGCAGGAAACCTCAAGGGAGCTAATAACATGACCCAAAAATAGATATCTGGAGACAAAATGTAAAAATGTATGAAAGTAGTTTAGTGAGAGGATAAAAGAAGGAGGCACTAAGTACATTTTGGTTAGTGTATTGTAGACTTCCTTATCAGTTGTGCTTGTGAAGTTTAATGCATTGTATTATTTTCAGTGTGAACATTGTTTTCTGGGGATTGAAATAAATAAGTACATTGTCTTTATAGGGAGTACAACAAACTATTATAGTCAATGTACAGTAAATATAAATACAGCTCTGGCAAGAGTGAAAGTGAAACATCAAGTCCGTGCTTCCTAGCAAAGCTTCCAAAAGCACACATAGCAAGCCCAGGTCTACCACAGTCTGTTCTGCTGTGTGATGTCCGAAAACAATTTGATCTTGTTCACTGCCCAAAAAATACTTAAATAAGTGCATGTGACATATGAGAAACGTAACAGTTTTTCTTGTAAAAAATATATATGATAGTAACAAGTTGGTGGGCATGTTTGCTGCGGTGTATCTAAAGTATATTACAGATAACTTTCTCCATGTCTTATCCTCAATGATCTACAAAGCTGTGTTCACACTGCACTTAGCCGAGGGCTAACAGCCTCCATGTCTTATCCTCAATGATCTACAAAGCTGTGTTCACACTGCACTTAGCCGAGGGCTAACAGCCTCCATGTCTTATCCTCAATGATCTACCAAGCTGTGTTCACACTGCACCTAGCCGAGGGCTAACAGCATCCATGTCTTATCCTCAATGATCTACAAAGCTGTGTTCACACTGCATGTAGCCCTGGGCTAACAGCCTCCATGTCTTATCCTCAATTATCTACAAAGCTGTGGTCACACTGCACTTAGCCGAGGGCTAAAAGCCTCCATGTCTTATCCTCATAGATCTACAAAGCTGTGGTCACACTGCACGTAGCCGTGGGCTAACAGCCTCCATGTCTTATCCTCAATGATATACAAAGCTGTGTTCACACTGCACTTAGCCGAGGGCTAACAGCCTCCATGTCTTATCCTCAATGATCTACAAAGCTGTGTTCACACTGCATGTAGCCGTGGGCTAACAGCCTCCATGTCTTATCCTCAATGATCTACAAAGCTGTGTTCACACTGCACTTAGCCGAGGGCTAACAGCCTCCATGTCTTATCCTCAAAGATCTACAAAGCTGTGTTCACACTGCATGTAGCCGTGGGCTAACAGCCTCCATGTCTTATCCTCAATGATCTACAAAGCTGTGTTCACACTGCACTTAGCCGAGGGCTAACAGCCTCCATGTCTTATCCTCAAAGATCTACAAAGCTGTGTTCACACTGCATGTAGCCGTGGGCTAACAGCCTCCATGTCTTATCCTCAATGATCTACAAAGCTGTGTTCACACTGCATGTAGCCGTGGGCTAACAGCCTCATGTCTTATCATCAATGATCTACAAAGCTGTGTTCACACTGCACTTAGCCGAGGGCTAACAGCATCCATGTCTTATCCTCAATGATCTACAAAGCTGTGTTCACACTGCACTTAGCCGAGGGCTAACAGCATCCATGTCTTATCCTCAATGATCTACAAAGCTGTGTTCACACTGCACTTAGCCGAGGGCTAACAGCCTCCATGTCTTATCCTCAATGATCTACAAAGCTGTGTTCACACTGCATGCAGCCGTGGGCTAACAGCCTCCATGTCCTATCCTCAATGATCTACAAAGCTGTGTTCACACTGCACTTAGCCGAGGGCTAACAGCCTCCATGTCTTATCCTCAATGATCTACAAAGCTGTGTTCACACTGCACTTAGCCGAGGGCTAACAGCCTCCATGTCTTATCCTCAATGATCTACAAAGCTGTGGTCACACTGCACGTAGCCGTGGGCTAACAGCCTCCATGTCTTATCCTCAATGATCTACCAAGCTGTGTTCACACTGCACCTAGCCGAGGGCTAACAGCCTCCATGTCTTATCCTCAATGATCTACAAAGCTGTGTTCACACTGCATGTAGCCGTGGGCTAACAGCCTCCATGTCTTATCCTCAATTATCTACAAAGCTGTGGTCACACTGCACTTAGCCGAGGGCTAAAAGCCTCCATGTCTTATCCTCATAGATCTACAAAGCTGTGGTCACACTGCACGTAGCCGTGGGCTAACAGCCTCCATGTCTTATCCTCAATGATATACAAAGCTGTGTTCACACTGCATTTAGCCGAGGGCTAACAGCCTCCATGTCTTATCCTCAATGATCTACAAAGCTGTGTTCACACTGCATGTAGCCGTGGGCTAACAGCCTCCATGTCTTATCCTCAATGATCTACAAAGCTGTGTTCACACTGCACTTAGCCGAGGGCTAACAGCCTCCATGTCTTATCCTCAAAGATCTACAAAGCTGTGTTCACACTGCATGTAGCCGTGGGCTAACAGCCTCCATGTCTTATCCTCAATGATCTACAAAGCTGTGTTCACACTGCACTTAGCCGAGGGCTAACAGCCTCCATGTCTTATCCTCAAAGATCTACAAAGCTGTGTTCACACTGCATGTAGCCGTGGGCTAACAGCCTCCATGTCTTATCCTCAATGATCTACAAAGCTGTGTTCACACTGCATGTAGCCGTGGGCTAACAGCCTCATGTCTTATCATCAATGATCTACAAAGCTGTGTTCACACTGCACTTAGCCGAGGGCTAACAGCATCCATGTCTTATCCTCAATGATCTACAAAGCTGTGTTCACACTGCACTTAGCCGAGGGCTAACAGCATCCATGTCTTATCCTCAATGATCTACAAAGCTGTGTTCACACTGCACTTAGCCGAGGGCTAACAGCCTCCATGTCTTATCCTCAATGATCTACAAAGCTGTGTTCACACTGCATGCAGCCGTGGGCTAACAGCCTCCATGTCCTATCCTCAATGATCTACAAAGCTGTGTTCACACTGCACTTAGCCGAGGGCTAACAGCCTCCATGTCTTATCCTCAATGATCTACAAAGCTGTGTTCACACTGCATGTAGCCGTGGGCTAACAGCCTCCATGTCTTATCCTCAATGATCTACAAAGCTGTGTTCACACTGCACTTAGCCGAGGGCTAACAGCCTCCATGTCTTATCTTCAATGATCTACACAGCTGTGTTCACACTGCATGTAGCCATGGGCTAACAGCCTCCATGTCTTATCCTCAATGATCTACAAAGCTGTGTTCACACTGCATGTAGCCGTGAGCTAACAGCCTCCATGTTTTATCCTCAATGATCTACAAAGCTGTATTCACACTGCATGTAGCCGTGGGCTAACAGCCTCCATGTCTTATCCTCAATGATCTACAAAGCTGTGTTCACACTGCACTTAGCCGTGGGCTAACAGCCTCCATGTCTTATCCTCAATGATCTACAAAGCTGTGTTCACACTGCACTTAGCCGAGGGCTAACAGCCTCCATGTCTTATCCTCAATGATCTACAAAGCTGTGTTCACACTGCACTTAGCCGAGGGCTAACAGCATCCATGTCTTATCCTCAATGATCTACAAAGCTGTGTTCACACTGCACTTAGCCGAGGGCTAACAGCCTCCATGTCTTATCCTCAAAGATCTACAAAGCTGTGTTCACACTGCATGTAGCCGTGGGCTAACAGCCTCCATGTCTTATCCTCAATGATCTACAAAGCTGTGTTCACACTGCACTTAGCCGAGGGCTATCAGCCTCCATGTCTTATCCTCAATTATCTACAAAGTTGTGTTCACACTGCATGTAGCCGTGGGCTAACAGCCTCCATGTCTTATCTTCAATGATCTACACAGCTGTGTTCACACTGCATGTAGCCGTGGGCTAACAGCCTCCATGTCTTATCCTCAATGATCTACAAAGCTGTGTTCACACTGCATGTAGCCGTGGGCTAACAGCCTCCATGTCTTATCCTCAATGATCTACAAAGCTGTGTTCACACTGCACTTAGCCGAGGGCTAACAGCCTCCATGTCTTATCCTCAATGATCTACAAAGCTGTCTTCACACTGCACCTAGCCGAGGGCTAACAGCCTCCATGTCTTATCCTCAATGATCTACAAAGCTGTGTTCACACTGCACTTAGCCGAGGGCTAACAGCATCCATGTCTTATCCTCAATTATCTACAAAGCTGTGTTCACACTGCACTTAGCCGAGGGCTAACAGCCTCCATGTCTTATCCTCAATGATCTACAAATCTGTGTTCACACTGCATGTAGCCGTGGGCTAACAACCTCCATGTCTTATCCTCAATGATCTACAAAGCTGTGTTCAAACTGCTCTTAGCCGAGGGCTAACAGCCTCCATGTCTTATCCTCAATGATCTACAAAGCTGTGTTCACACTGCATGTAGCCGTGGGCTAACAGCCTCCATGTCTTATCCTCAATGATCTACAAAGCTGTGTTCACACTGCACTTAGCCGAGGGCTATCAGCCTCCATGTCTTATACTCAATTATCTACAAAGCTGTGTTCACACTGCATGTAGCCGTGGGCTAACAGCCTCCATGTCTTATCTTCAATGATCTACACAGCTGTGTTCACACTGCATGTAGCCGTGGGCTAACAGCCTCCATGTCTTATCCTCAATGATCTACAAAGCTGTGTTCACACTGCATGTAGCCGTGGGCTAACAGCCTCCATGTCTTATCCTCAATGATCTACAAAGCTGTGTTCACACTGCACTTAGCCGAGGGCTAACAGCCTCCATGTCTTATCCTCAAAGATCTACAAAGCTGTGTTCACACTGCATGTAGCCGTGGGCTAACAGCCTCCATGGCTTATCCTCAATGATCTACAAAGCTGTGTTCACACTGCACTTAGCCGAGGGCTAACAGCCTCCATGTCTTATCCTCAAAGATCTACAAAGCTGTGTTCACACTGCATGTAGCCGTGGGCTAACAGCCTCCATGTCTTATCCTCAATGATCTACAAAGCTGTGTTCACACTGCACTTAGCCGAGGGCTATCAGCCTCCATGTCTTATCCTCAATTATCTACAAAGTTGTGTTCACACTGCATGTAGCCGTGGGCTAACAGCCTCCATGTCTTATCTTCAATGATCTACACAGCTGTGTTCACACTGCATGTAGCCGTGGGCTAACAGCCTCCATGTCTTATCCTCAATGATCTACAAAGCTGTGTTCACACTGCATGTAGCCGTGGGCTAACAGCCTCCATGTCTTATCCTCAATGATCTACAAAGCTGTGTTCACACTGCACTTAGCCGAGGGCTAACAGCCTCCATGTCTTATCCTCAAAGATCTACAAAGCTGTGTTCACACTGCATGTAGCCGTGGGCTAACAGCCTCCATGGCTTATCCTCAATGATCTACAAAGCTGTGTTCACACTGCACTTAGCCGAGGGCTAACAGCCTCCATGTCTTATCCTCAATGATCTACAAAGCTGTGTTCACACTGCATGTAGCCGTGGGCTAACAGCCTCCATGTCTTATCCTCAATGATCTACAAAGCTGTGTTCACACTGCACTTAGCCGAGGGCTATCAGCCTCCATGTCTTATCCTCAATTATCTACAAAGTTGTGTTCACACTGCATGTAGCCGTGGGCTAACAGCCTCCATGTCTTATCTTCAATGATCTACACAGCTGTGTTCACACTGCATGTAGCCGTGGGCTAACAGCCTCCATGTCTTATCCTCAATGATCTACAAAGCTGTGTTCACACTGCATGTAGCCGTGGGCTAACAGCCTCCATGTCTTATCCTCAATGATCTACAAAGCTGTGTTCACACTGCACTTAGCCGAGGGCTAACAGCCTCCATGTCTTATCCTCAAAGATCTACAAAGCTGTGTTCACACTGCATGTAGCCGTGGGCTAACAGCCTCCATGGCTTATCCTCAATGATCTACAAAGCTGTGTTCACACTGCACTTAGCCGAGGGCTAACAGCCTCCATGTCTTATCCTCAATGATCTACAAAGCTGTGTTCACACTGCATGTAGCCGTGGGCTAACAGCCTCCATGTCTTATCCTCAATGATCTACAAAGCTGTGTTCACACTGCACTTAGCCGAGGGCTAACAGCCTCCATGTCTTATCCTCAATGATCTACAAAGCTGTGTTCCCACTGCACTTAGCCGAGGGCTAACAGCCTCCATGTCTTATCCTCAATGATCTACAAAGCTGTGTTCACACTGCACTTAGCCGAGGGCTAACAGCCTCCATGTCTTATCCTCAATGATCTACAAAGCTGTCTTCACACTGCACCTAGCCGAGGGCTAACAGCCTCCATGTCTTATCCTCAATGATCTACAAAGCTGTGTTCACACTGCACTTAGCCGAGGGCTAACAGCCTCCATGTCTTATCCTCAATGATCTACAAAGCTGTGTTCACACTGCACTTTGCCGAGGGCTAACAGCCTCCATGTCTTATCCTCAATGATCTACAAAGCTGTGTTCACACTGCACGTAGCCGAGGGCTAACAGCCCCCATGTCTTATCCTCAATGATCTACAAAGCTGTGTTCACACTGCACTTAGCCGAGGGCTAACAGCCTCCATATCTTATCCCCATGATCTACAAAGCTGTGTTCACACTGCACTTAGCCGAGGGCTAACAGCCTCCATGTCTTATCCTCAATGAGCTACAAAGCTGTGTTCACACTGCACTTAGCCGAGGGCTAACAGCCTCCATGTTTTATTCTCAGTGACCAGCAATGGCTGCCGTTCCTGAGCTGCTGCTGGCCACTCTGGATGATTTGGGTAAAGCAGAGATGGACAAATTTAAATGGTATCTTCGTCAAGGCGTGGAAGGTTTCCCTCAACTCATCCCAGTGAGCCAGCTGGAGAACACTGACAGAGTTGATACTATCAGTAAGATAGTGGGGACCTACCAACCTGAGGACGCTGTGAAGATTACACTGGAGATCCTGAGGAAGATGAACCAGAACCAACTAGCTGAAACATTAAAAAACAAATGTAAGTGTGTTGAGAAATACAGTCTTTGCTTACTATCTAACTTTTTAGCAGACACTCTTATCCAGAGCAACTAGGGTTAAGTTGCTTTGCTCAAGGGTACATTGACACATTTTTCACATAGTCAGCTTGGGGATTTAAACAAGCAACCTTTTAATTACTGGCCTACCACTCTTAACCACTAGGCAACCTGCCACCTCTTTTTAAGGAATTTATGAAATATCATTATTTATCCTGTAGAATTAGAAAGATTATCTCAAAGTGTCAGGATTTGGCCAGGGTTGTTCCGGTTTTTGGTCACTAGATGCCCCCATTGTGCTTTTTGACCTTTTGTTTTCCCTTGATCCCCATTATTATTTGCACCTGTGCCTCGTTTCCCCTGATTGTATTTAAACCCTTAGTTTTCCTCAGTTCTTTGCTCTGTGTTTGTATGTTAGCACCCAGCCCTAGTATTCTGTGAACTCTTGTTGATCCCGGTGGACTCTCTTGTGGAATTCTGTTTTTGTTCTTGTTGATTTATTTTTGAGTATCTTTTGAGGCTTTTTATGCTATTCCTACCACCTTGTGGATTTACCTTTTTGTCTTGGAGGATTACCTTTGTTCTTGTGGAATTCCTTTTGAGGTTGTGAAGTTACATGTTTTCCTGAAGGACTTCTCTTTTTACTTCATTAAATACACCGTCTCAAGTACTGCTGTGTCTGCCTCATCTTCTGGGTTCTGCCGACTATTCGTGGCTCAGTAGGTTAAGTGACTGTTTCTCACTCCGAAGACCCGGGTTCGTAACTGGGTCCTGACACAAAGTACATTTTTTTAAGAGTTGTATTTACAGTAACTTGCTTTGAATCGACTTAATCTACCATATTTTCTATTATAATTTGTTATCTACTGTCTCTGTGTCTCTCTCGCTCTCTCTCCCCCTAGATGGCCCTGTTGGAGCTCTAGGAGATGGTTTTAACATGGAAGCATCTTCTTCAGGGAGATCTGCAGGACATTTTCAGCCAGGTGTTGTATTTTATAATTTCTCGCTCAGGTCCTCTTTAGGCTTATCTTTATTGACAATAATAAAATGTATGGTTTATATCCACTATTGTGGATATGGTAGTTCTAAATGACATGATTTTGTTATATGCAGTCAGATTGATCATTATTAGCAATCTTGATAAAGATGAGCAAAAAAGACTCTATTAAATAAATAATATATACTGAGCTATATGGTAAGTAAAAAAAGGAGGGAATTGTATTATTTTATACTAATACAATTGTTAAGAGAAATATATTTTTTTAACAAGTAATAAAAAAGATAGGGGTCAAAATGATTGGCACCCCTGTTTTCATAACTCCAGAACCCTCCCCTTGCAAGGATAATTACACTGTTACACTGAGCCTTAATCTAAAATGTTTTATGAGATTGGAGAACACGTTCGGGGAGATCTTAGACCATTTCTCTATTCAGAATCTTTCCAGATCCTTGATATCATTTGCCTGCTCTTATGGACTACCCTCTTCAATTTCAACCACAGGAGATTGAGATGGCCATTGCACAATGTTGATTTTGTGGTCAATTGATTTTGATTGGTGCTTGGGGTTATTGTCTTGCTGGAAGTGTAAGCCTCCTGGCAGAGGCAGCCAGGTGTTTGTCTAACATGTCCTGGTACTTGGTAAAGTTCATGATGCCTTTGACCTTAAGGGCCCCAGGACCAGTGGAAGCAAATTAGGGCCATAACATCAAAGATCCACCACCATATTTTACCGCCAAACCAACCACTGGTGTGGTTAAGCTCTATTTTCATGTTATCTGACGATAGAACTAGTTCCCATCCAAGTGAAAATAGAGCTCTTTGGCCACACACACCAATGGTGGGTTTGGCATTGAAAAACAGAAGCATATGCAGAAAAGTACCTCATACCTACAGTAAAATATGGTGGTGGATCTTAGATGTTATGGGACTGTTTTGCTTCCGCTGATCCTGGGGCCCCAGCATAAGGAACTTTACCAAGGACCAGGACATTTTAGACAAAAACTTGGTTGCCTCTGCCAGGAGTCTGACACTTGGCTGCAAGTTGATCTTCCAGCAAGACAATTAACCCAAGCAATAATCCAACTCCACAAATAATTTATTAATTGACTACAAAAGCCACATTTTGAAATGGCCATTTCAGTCTCTGGACTTGAACCCCATTGAAAACCTGTGGTTTGAATTGAAGAGGGTAGTCCATAACAGCAAAATAAGGATATCAAGAATCTAGAAAGAAGACTCTGTATGGAGGAATGTGGGGTTATAGAATGTGGGGTTATAGAACATTATAGAAAAAGTAAGTTAAGAACAAATTCTTATTTTAAATGATAGCCTACCAAAAGGCCTCCTGCGGGGACAGGGGCCTGGGATAAAAAATAAAATAATAATACAATATAAATATAGGACAAAACACACATCACAACAAGAGACAACACAATACTACATAAAGAGAGACCTAAAGACAACAACATAGCAAGACAGTAACACATGACAACACAGCATGGTAGCAACACAACATAACAACAACATGGTAGCAACACAACATGGTAGCAGCACAAAACATGGTACAAACGTTATTGGGCACAGGGTGGCCTCCCGAGTGGTCAAGGCACTGCATCGCAATGCTAGCTGTGCCACTAGAGATTCTGGGTTCGAGTCCAGACTATGTTACAGATAACCTCAATCAGGAGACCCATGGGGCGATGCACAATTGGCCCAGCGTCGTCCAGGTTAGGGGAGGGTTTGGCCGGCAGGGATGTCCTTGTCCCATTGCGCACAAGCGACTCCTGTGACGGGCCGGGCGCAGTGCACGTTGACACGGTCTCCAGGTGCACAGTGTTTCCTCCGACTCATTGGTGTGACTGGCTTCCGGGTTAAGTGGGCATTGTGTCAAGAAGCAGTGCGGCTTGGTTGGGTTGTGTTTCGGAGGATGCACGGCTCTCGACCTTCGCCTCTCCCGAGTCCGTATGGGAGTTGCAGCGATGAGACAAGACTGTAACTACCAATTGGATATCATGAAATTGGGGAGAAAAATGGGTAAAAGTAGCAATAAATAAAAAAAACGGCACGAAGGGCAAGAAGGTAGAGAATAATAATAACAATACATCACACAAAGCAGCTACAACTGTCAGTAAGAGTGTCCATGAGGCACTCGAATGAAGAGATTGAGATAAAACTGCCCAGTTTGAGTGTTTGTTGCAGCGCATTCCAGTCGCTAGCTGCAGCGAACTGAAATGTGGAGTGACCCAGGGATGTGTGTGCTTTGGGGACTATTAACAGAATGTGACTGGCAGAACGGGTGTTGTATGTGGAGGATGAGGACTGCAGTAGATGTCTCAGATAGGGGTGGAGTGAGGCCTAAGAGGGTTTTATAAATAAGCATCAACCAGTGGGTCTTGCGATGGGTATACAGAGAGGACCAGTTTACAGAGTACTATAGAGTCCAGTGATGTGTCCTATAAGGAGCATTGGTGGCAAATCACATAGCCGAATGGTAAAGAACATCTAGCCGCTCGAGAGCACCCTTACCTGCCGATCTATAAATTATGTCTCCGTAATTTAGCATGGGTAGGATGGTCATCTGAATAGTTTGGCAGCTGGGGTGAAAGAGGTGCTATTACGAGAGAGGAAACCAAGTCTAGATTTAACTTTAGCTTGCAGCTTTGATATGTGCTGAGAGAAGGACAGTGCACCGTCTAGCCATACTCCCAAGTACTTGTATGAGGTGACTACCTGAAGCTCTAAACCCTCAGAGGTAGTGATAACACCTGTGGGAAGAGGGGCATTCTTCTTACCAAACCACATGACCTTTGTTTTGGAGGTGTTCAGAACAAGTTTAAGGGTAGAGAAAGCTTGTTGGACACTAAGAAAGCTTTGTTGTAGAGTATTTACCACAAAACCCGGGGAGGGGTCAGCTGAGTATAAGACTGCATATACATGGATGAGAGAGCTTCCTACTGCCTGAGCTATGTTGTTGATGTATATTGAGAAGAGCTTGGGGCCTAGTATTGAGCCTTTGGTGCCTTTCCCTTGGTGACAGGCAGTGGCTGAGACAGCAGATTTTCTGACTTAATACACTGCACTCTTTGAGAGAGGTAGTTAACAAACCAGGCCAAAGACCCCTCAGAGACACCAATACTCCTTAGCCGACCCACAAGAATGGAATGGTCTACTGTATCAAAAGCTTTGGCCAAGTCAATAAAAAATAGCAGCACAATATTGCTTAGAATCAAGGGCAACGGGGGCATCATTGAGGACCTTTTTAAGTTCAGTGACACATCCATAACCTGAGCGGAAACCAGATTACATACCCGAGAGAATACTATAGACATCAAGAAAGCCAGTCAGTTGATTATTGACAAGTTTTTCCAACATTTTTGATAAACAGGGAAAAATAGAAACAGGCCTATAACAATTAGGATCAGCTTGATCTCCCCCTTTAAATAAAGGACGAACTGTGGCTGCCTTCCAAGCAATGGGAAGGCTATGTGTCATTTTTTTACTACTTGTTAAACAAAATATATGTCTCTGAGCAATTGTATTAGTAGATATTAAAACAAAACGTTTTTGCATACAATATTGCTCAGTATTTTAATTATTTATTTTAGATTTTTTTTGGCTTATCTTTATCAAGGGCTCCAATCATTTTTGGATTCCACTGTATGATTGATGTTATCCATTCTTAGGTCCTGCATTACCTCCTGCCTCCAATATATTGCCTGGGACTGGAGGAAAACCTGCTGTAGTTGGTGAGCTATCAACTATTTGACATTTTGAAACCATCCACCACACCTAAAGTTCCAATTGATCAGAGGCTATTCCCCCTTTTGGTTCCCGATTTACAACAGCATATTTGCTTTGGGATCAACTCAAAAATAATACTATTGTTTTGAGCAAACTGCATACATTTGTCATTTATTTTTTGAAAACCGGGGATCCAATACGTTTGACCCCCATCTTTTTTTTGATTTGTTTTAATTACTTCTCTTTCACTGAGCAATTGTATTAGTATAAAATAATATTATTTTATGAAAATATTTGAGCATACAATATAGCCCAGTATTGTATTTTGTTTATAGTATTTCTGCTCATCTTTATCAAGGGATCCAATAATTATGGATTCCACTGTATGATTGATGTTATCCAATCTTAGGTCCTGCATTACCTCCTGCCTCCAATATATTGCCTGGGACTGTAAGATAATCAGTTGAACGTTGTGAGCTTTCAACCATTTTGACATGCTTGTTAAAACCACCCAAGAACCACACCGAAAGATCCAATTGACCAAAGAGTATTCCCCCCGTTTGGATCCAAATTTACAACAGCATGTATGCATTTCAATATTCCTTACAGATGTTAAATTCAACACAGCAATAGGTGCTAAACTAATAGAATGTGTAATTGTAGCTAGGCCTACTGTATATGTAGGATCTTAATTTCATCACCCTGTTGCAGGAGAACTTTCCTGCAATGCAGGACATTTAAAACCTGTAGTGTATTTGAGGTTTGAAAAGGCTTCTGAAGTTTGTTATTTTCACTTTACAATTTCAGATTTGATTTTCCGTTCTGAAAAAATGCATTAACACCTAAACAAATGTCCATTAATTATAATCTACATAATAATTAAAATGTTCAGTTGTTTATTTTGCTGTGGTAGCAAACTGGCTCAAATTTAAATCCTACATATGTATAATTCTCATAAGCCTTTGATTTAACAGATAAGGTTCTGTGTCTTGACAATAAAGGTACAGTAGGGTGGTATGTTCTGTCTGAACACAGCGTTTTCATTTTGATACAGCATCAGATGAGGAATCGATTGGAAAGATCACATACTACACCAATAACCATCTTGGAAAAGGTGCCGATGGAATTGTGTTCAGGTAAACCAGCTTAAACGTTATTGTGGAAATGTGTTTGTAACCCTAATCCCCTCTTTGCAGCAAAAATGTCTTTACGATCGGTTCATTGACTAAATGTTTATCTTTCTCTACCGCTATCCTCCAGGGGTTACTTCCATTGTGATGATGCCAACAAGCGTCCTGCGGCAGTGAAGAGAATTGAACTAGCAAAAGAAAGCAATGCTGATCGAGAGGTCGCTTTGCTTCTTCAATTGGACGACAATCCCCACGTCGTCCGCTACTTCTGCACTGAGAAGGACGGGCAATTCCTATACATCGCCATCGAGCTGTGTGCCGTCTCTTTAGATAAGGTCTAAGTCAATGACTCACTATTTTATTCTCTGACTTATCCAAGGGGTTAAAACTTGATTATTATAACAGTCTCACATAATGATTATCTGTGTTAGAATATATACTGAACGAAAATATAAACACAACATACAACAATTTCAACGATTTTACTGAGTTACAGTTCATATAAGAAATCAGTTAATTGACATAAATTCATTAGACTCTAATCTATGGATTTTACGACTGGGACTACAGATATGAATCTGTTAGTCAAAGATACCTTAAAAAGGGTAGGGGCGTGGATCAGAAAACCAGTCAGTATCTGGTGTGACCACCATTTGCCTCATGCACTGCAACACAGGCTGTGGATTGTGGGCTGTGGAATGTTGTACCAGTCCTCTTCAATGGCTGTGCGAAGTTGCTGGACACCCCCTCAAAAGTTGAGACATCTGTGGCATTGTGTTTGTGTAACAAAACTGCACGTTTTAGAGTGGCCTTTTATTGTCCCCTGCACAACGTGCACCTGTGTAATGATCATGCTGTTTAATCAGTTTATTGATATGCCACACCTGTCAGTTGGATGGATTATCTTGGCAAAGGAGAAATTATCACTAATGGATGTATACAAATTTGTGTACAAAATTTGAGAGAAATACAACTTTTGTGTGTGTGTAACATTTCTTTTATTTTTTTCAGCTCATGGATCATAGGCCGAACACTTTACATGTTGCATTTATATTTTTGTTCAGTGTACATTCCAAGGTTAGAATGCTTGGTGTTCATCAGCGCACTAATACTTGGGTGTCTCTTCCAGTGTTTTACTAAAGAAAATCCTTTTGACCTTCGCGGACTGAACCCAGTGATGCTGCTGCAGCAGACCATGATAGGACTGGAACACCTGCACTCTCACAACATAGGTTCTAATTACATTTTTAAAACAGTTTAATTGAACCTTTATTTAACTAGGCAAGCCAGTTAAGAAACCACTTGGCAAAACCCTAATCCGGATGACGCTGGGCCAAGTGTGCACCGTCCTATGGGTCTCCCAATCACGGCCGGATGTGATACAGCCTGGCATCTAACCAGGGTCTGTAGTGACACCCATAGCACTGAGATGCAGTGCCTTAGACCGCTGCAACCCTCAGGAGCCCAGTAAATGCTGTAGACTGTAGATAATCCTAATGAAGTTACAGTATTGATGACTTTTCCTTATATTACCATTGATCAGATCTATGATCTTCCCACAACTCCAGTAGACTGATTCATCCTGATCTTTTCTCCCCAGTCCACCGTGATGTGAAGCCCCACAACATCCTGTTGAAAGACCATTCTGACTCAGTCACGGTCAAGATCTCAGACTTTGGGATGAGTAAGCAGTTAGCGGACAGCAGACAAAGCTACAGCATGAGGTCGGGAGCCCTTGGCACCATGGGCTGGAATGCCCCAGAGGTCCTGGATGACAGCAGGAAAGTAAACCCTGTGAGTGGCTCCTGATCTTTACACTAGACCAGAGAACTGTTCAAGTCATTACAGATTCAGAGATAATCCTGAAAGAAATGTGATGAAATAGGCTAATTGGGATTTCCTTACAGGAGTTAAACCGGATTGTCCCATTGCTCAAAGGAACAGTTCACCCTAAAAAGTTGATCATCTGTTGTGGAGATCAAGCTACAGTATATTACACATACGTACATAAGAAAGATAGGCACCATCTACACAACCATGGTGTGGGATGTGGACCATGCTTGACATTAGACAATAACCCCTTTAATCCAACATGTTTATGCCAGTAAAGTGTACCATTAAAAATGATGGAACCAGGAAGTTTCTGTACAATTTTATGATTGCCAATAGATAATTTGTTCGTTCGACATGGTGGGATCTTTTTGTGTCTGTAAAATGATTTATGTGAGAAATGGCAGTAAAAACGGCTTCATGCTCAAATATTGATATAATAACCATCATACTGAAGTAAACTTGGAGTCACACGATGATATGTTGTGTGGTCCTCCCACTACGACTTCAGAAACCAAGCCATTTATTAGGCTACAGGTTAAATAAATGATGAACTTGACAGGAGGGTGATTTTGAAAATATTTTGTACCTTTATTTAACTAGGCAAGTCAGTAAAGACACATTGTTATTCACAAATACGGTCTAGGAACAGTGGGTTAACAGTGGGTTAACAGTGGGTTAACTGCCGACCGATTTTTACCTTGTCAGCTCGGGAATTCAATCTAGCAACCTTTCGGTTACTTGCCCAACGCTCTAACCACTGCTGCTCCCAAAAAATGAAAGGTGGTGAGCTTGATGCTCCTTTCCAATAAATATCGAGGGTCTTATTCTGGTGACATGATGATCGATGTTTGACTTCCATTTGACAAAAATATTCTGTCTCTTATCCATCATAGTCTCATCATGTCGACTACCCTACCCTGACTGTATCTGCTAGCTAGAGAGCACGTGCCAAGACCAGAGTAGACACATTTCTATTGAATTCAACCGTTTTTGTGACAAAACTATGAGTAGAATTGAAAATGCAATGGAAACATTTTTGAGTTTGATTCCGTACATGACAAAAAAGGAAATGTGTGAACTATTCTTTAAGGTTGCCTGTAGATTAGAACTAGTAGTGATTGTGGTACTGTTCTGAAACAACTATTAAAGACACTCCTCTTCCTCTACAGACCAGTGCTGTGGACATCTTCTCTGCCGGCTGTGTGTTTTACTATGTGTTGACAGGAGGCAAACATCCCTTTGGAGAACCCTATCGGCAGACTGCTAATATCATGGATGGCAAATACAACCTTAACGGATTACAGAAAGACAAACATGGTAAGGTACAACTGAAAGGTTGTGTTAGCACAGGGGAACCCAAGAGCAGACTCAGACCAGGAAACAGGGATGAATGAACCAAGATATTTATTGTAACACAGGGAGAGATGAAGTGCAGATCCAGGGAAGCTCAGAGGAGTTGTAGGAAACCAGATGTGCAGGCTGAGATTGGAGTGAGCTGGGTTGGGACAGGGTAAACAGATCCGGAGTTGAATGCAGACAGAGTAGCACGGTGGTGAGATATGGAACAGGAGACAGGAACCAGAGTCAGAGCAGCGAAACAGCGTCAGGCAAGGAAACAGGCACAACAGGATCTTAAATAATAACAAATAGCTAGACGCATGACTGACTGAACAGAGATTACAATCTGGCAGAGTGGAAGTGGCAGGAAAATAAAGAAAATGTAGTCTATGTGCTAATGATGGTTGTGGGTTTTTAAATGGCATATTGTTGATAAATATATGACCTCTCACTTATGATTAACCAAATCTAGTATTGTTCTCATTCCTGTAAATGGCCCATGTAAATGTGGGATCATAATTTGAGCTAGTTTGCTAAAGCAGGAAAATAATCTTGCAGCAACAGGAAATATGAATTATTATTTAGTTTATACTTAGCATTTTTTGTAGGGATTAACACATTTTTTGTTAGGGCAAATCAATTCAGAAATTTCAAAGAGGAATTTACACATTTTAGAAGACTTTTTAAACCACAAATACACTACAAGTTTGCATTTCCTGCCAAGCAGGAAAATTCTCAACAACAAAAGAGTATTCAAATTAAGATCCTACATCTGTAGACACCAAGCCAGAATTTGACCCAATGGAATAGTGATCTGTAATGTTGGCTTTGACAGAGGCCTGATCAAATGTTATAATAAGCACTGCCATTGATTGCTTTTGTCATCATCTTTGTCTCAACTAAAATTCTGTGTCTTTCTTCATTATAATCATCACATTGGTTCAGATGAAATACCCACTGGGCACAAACTGGTTAAATCAACGTTGTTTGAATGTAATTTGCCAACGTATTGGGATGTAGAATCTATGTGTAAAATACATTGAATTTGCAAAAAGTCAAAAACGTAAACTGTTGTTTTGAGGGTGAAATTTCAACCACAGGATTATGCATCATGGTAACCAATGTTCAACAGAGACAAACCGTATATAAAATATGTTGAATTTGTTCCATTGAAACAATGTTAGATCCAGGGTTGCAAAGGGAGGGTATATTACTGGAAACTTTCAAAGTTTACTAGTAAACTACCAGAATCTACCAGAATCTTTAATTTATCTTTATATATTTTTTACACACTTATTTATTTTGCTACAGTATGTGAATATGTATTTATTGTCAGTGTTTTGGAATCAAACTGGTGGCAGTTGAGAAAATAATGAATAGTTGGATGAGTTTCAGAGGTAATTGAAAATAATGAATAGTTGGATGAGTTTCAGAGGTAATTGAAAATAATGAATAGTTGGATGAGTTTCAGAGGTAATTGAAAATAATGAATAGTTGGATGAGTTTCAGAGGTAATTGAAAATAATGCCATTGTTGATAAGATACTTTTTTTCATTAATTTTGCTATTTTCTCTTGAAAAATAATGGTCTATCTACTAGAAACTCAATGACAATATGGACACAGAAATATCAAATTAATACTATATATGAATATATTTTTCAAAAAAGTTAAAGTATAAATTACCGAAGTTACATAGATTGACAGATTTTTTGTTAATTACCAAAAGTACTGAAACTTCCAGTAACTTTGGTAAAGGACTGATAGCTTTGCAACCCTAGTCAGATCTTCAACTTTATATACACTATCAGTAAATAACTATAGGCTGGGCAGCACCTCCTACTGGGGAATAGATCTATCTACAGCTATCCCTTTGATCCAGGGTTTTGACCAAGCCCAGTCCTGTTTTATAGTCAGTTACCAATGTGCTATCATGAGAAGGATTGCTGAGAGATCTCCACTTAAAACCTAAATAGATTCACTGTTGCAATCGATGTAATTCCAAAGTGTAGGTTTAACAGAGCAAATTAAAGGTAAACATACTTTATCAATCATATATCATCCATGATGCTATTTAGGCCTATACACCAAGTCATCAACAGCTATTGTTTATATTTAGCCCAGGATTCAACTAAAAATAGACAATATATATAGGCCTAGGGTTTCAAACTTTAGTTAATTTCAAATGTAATCTACAAATTAATAATGAAATCAAACTTTATTTAAAGTGGCAATATGCAGCTTTTTGGGCGACCCAACCAAATTCACATAGAAATGTGAGTTATAGATCCATCATTCTATTTGAAAGCAAGTCTAAGTAGCAGTAGATCTGTTCTATGTGCTCTATTTCTATACTTCCTGCTCTAATGTTTTGTTTTTGCGTCTTCTACTTTGGATTTGTAAACCAGTTTCAAACAGTTGAGAAAACAATATTTTTGGTTATGGTAATTATACTTCACAGCAGTTTATATGGATTCTCTACACCCCTCAAACTGAACTCTGGACCTCGAAGCCAGTCCCACTGCGTTTTTTCATTGTTCCCCTCTAATCAAGTTCTGATTAGACCTGGGACACCAGGTGGGTGCCATTAATGATCAGGTAGAACAGAGAACCAGCAGGCTCCGGACTTCGTAGGGAAAGAGTTGAAGACCCCTGCTCTACACTATACTAGCTTATTTTGTATCATAAACTGAAATTAGGCAGACTAGTTTTAACAACCAGGAAATGACAGAGCGATTTCTGCACAGTGCACCTTTAAAGTACATTTAAAGGTAGATTCGATTTGATTTTGTCCTATTTCTGTAACTTAGATTTTTGGAGACACACATCCAACATCTAAATTATTAATTTGTAGACAAACTGGAATTAAAGCCAGACTAAGTCAGTGGCACAGATGGAACTATCTAAGCAGAAGATAATCTCCTTCAAATTAAGAGCTTATTTCCAAAACGCTACAACTACCAATTTTTCACATTTGTGTTTTTTCTTCACAAATGATTGCTTATGGGTACCTTCATGTGTGTAAAATGTTACTGTTTTTATTCATAGATTTGTATGATGTGTATGAAAATGTTGTTTTTTTGCTAAACTATATATGTCCATTATTTAGCTGAAATGGATATTTGACTGTGATTTGTGGTTGTTTCACCTAGTTATCTTAAGATGAATGCACTAAATAAGTCACTCTGGATAAGAGCATCTGCTAAATGTCTAAAATGTTCATGTAAATGGTTGACATACAGATATTACTGTATTGAATAATACAAAAAAGTTTTAATATTGATGTCACAAAGTATAATTTGTACATTTCTTTATTAAACAATTCGTTATTTGTTACATTTGCATGTGTAAAACCTAGCAGTACAAATGATTTATCTTTGAGTGAGACAGATATATAGAACTGTGAAACCATCAAGTGATAGATTTTAAACAAACACGTCTGTCATTGAACAACCCCATGCCATGGTTAGATTGTGAAAAAAAACACACCAATCTCTTTCAGAATTTCTTTAAACAATTAAAGCTGATTTACCAAACTTTCTGAAAATGGATAAATAGTGTTTTAGAATGAAACTCTTCAAATGTTGATATTTGGTTGCGTTGTAAACCAAACACAATTCAAAATTACTTTTGTAATATAGCCTTAGCCTAAAGTTATCTTATAAACTATTGTAACAGTATTTATTCAACCTTAAAATGAGTAACACATCCGTGGCCACATGTTGATGTAACTGTAATAAATATCTTCCTATGTAATCAACTGAATCCAGTTCATTTGATTGTGCTATTAGATGAAGCACAGTAATAACACATTAAGTAGTTGTATAAATAAACACAATATCTGACATTGGTATTTTAACTTTGTTTTAAATGTTTGAAAGTGCAGTGATAACACATTTAGGTAACAACAAACCAACAATTGACATTCTTTTCCCATTGTAATTTGGTTGTGCTTTTACAGTAGATGGTCTAAAGCATAGTGATAACAACAAACGTTCAACAACTGTTGGCTCTCTTTTTAGTGGGTAAATATACTGTAGGTTATATTCTCATTGATCAAAATCTCCACCAAATATTACCCAGTTGTCCACTTTCATATGACGTGGTGTGTCCAGTGTGGGTACTTTCATATGACGTGGTGTGTCCAGTGTGGGTACTTTCATATGACGTGGTGTGTCCAGTGTGGGTACTTTCATATGACGTGGTGTGTCCAGTGTGGGTACTTTCATATGACGTGGTGTGTCCAGTGTGGGTACTTTCATATGACGTGGTGTGTCCAGTGTGGGTACTTTCATATGACGTGGTCTGCCCAGTGTGGGTACTTTCATATGACGTGGTGTGTCCAGTGTGGGTACTTTCATATGACGTGGTGTGTCCAGTGTGGGTACTTTCATATGACGTGGTGTGTCCAGTGTGGGTACTTTCATATGATGTGGTGTGTCCAGTGTGGGTACTTTCATATGACGTGGTGTGTCCAGTGTGGGTACTTTCATATGACGTGATGTGTCCAGTGTGGGTACTTTCATATGACGTGGTGTGTCCAGTGTGGGTACTTTCATATGACGTGGTGTGTCCAGTGTGGGTACTTTCATATGACGTGGTGTGTCCAGTGTGGGTACTTTCATATGACGTGGTCTGCCCAGTGTGGGTACTTTCATATGACGTGGTGTGTCCAGTGTGGGTACTTTCATATGACGTGGTGTGTCCAGTGTGGGTACTTTCATATGACGTGGTGTGTCCAGTGTGGGTACTTTCATATGATGTGGTGTGTCCAGTGTGGGTACTTTCATATGACGTGGTGTGTCCAGTGTGGGTACTTTCATATGACGTGATGTGTCCAGTGTGGGTACTTTCATATGACGTGGTGTGTCCAGTGTGGGTACTTTCATATGACGTGGTGTGTCCAGTGTGGGTACTTTCATATGACGTGGTGTGTCCAGTGTGGGTACTTTCATATGACGTGGTGTGTCCAGTGTGGGTTCTTTCATATGACGTGGTGGGTCCAGTGTGGGTACTTTCATATGACGTGGTGTGTCCAGTGTGGGTACTTTCATATGACGTGGTGTGCCCAGTGTGGGTACTTTCATATGACGTGGTGTGCCCAGTGTGGGTACTTTCATATGACGTGGTGTGTCCAGTGTGGGTACTTTCATATGACGTGGTGTGTCCAGTGTGGGTACTTTCATATGACGTGGTGTGGGTACTTTCATATGACGTGGTGTGTCCAGTGTGGGTACTTTCATATGACGTGGTGTGTCCAGTGTGGGTACTTTCATATGACGTGGTGTGTCCAGTGTGGGTACTTTCATCACCATGTTTTTGAATGAACAAAGTGCCTTGGCCTTGAACCTGCCCATCGTTACTGTGTCTGTGTGTGTGTTTGGTCTTATCTTTCCCAGAGGACATCGTGGCCACAGACCTGATAGAACAGATGCTGAACATGGAGCCCCAGAGGAGGCCTTCTGCTGAGAGCGTGCTCAAACACCCCTTCTTCTGGAGCCTGGAGAAACAACTGATGTTCTTCCAGGTCACTATTAAGTATAATCAATGCATAGCTAATGTCAGTTAGCTAGATTACAATATTATTTAATTCTAGTAGGGAAAAATGTAACTGCAACAACAGAAACATTGGGTATTCTATCAATAGAATATATAGCAATAGTGGAGTCCATTGAGCATACAGCAAGAGGGTGGTAAACGAGATGTTGGATTAATTAAAGTACTGTCTTCCCCTGTAGGACGTGAGTGACAGAATTGTAAATGAGAAATTGGATGGTCCAATCATACAGCAGCTAGAGTCAGGGGGACAGGAAGTGGTGAGGAATAACTGGATGGAACACATCACAGCAGTTCTGCGGAAAGGTTAGTGACTGGTCTGAGATCAGCTTTTGAACAGCAACACTTTGCAGCCTGTAAAGCCATTTTCTATTACAGTATATTTCTAGTAACACTAACATCCAGATCATAGGTGTCATGAATGACATGACTACATTTGCAAGATGAGTTTATTGCTGGACCAGACACCAGCAACATCTCTGTTTTGTTGTTGTGTTATATTACACTAATGACAAACTTTCTTGATATCATAATTCTGTATCTTAATAGTATTGTTGTTTGTTTACTGGCTGTGTTTCCTCCTTCTGCAGATCTAGAAATACGTAAAGGAGCATATGAAGAGGGCTCTGTTAAAAGTCTTCTACGTGCCATAAGAAACAAGGTGTGTTCTGTCCAAATGTTCTGTCCAAATACAATTGCCATACTATATTAAAATACACAAATGAAGCATAATAATAACATGTTGGTATATTTGCAAAATATTATTTAATTAGTCAAAACATGAGAGGATGCAGGCATCCTCTATGCCACCTACTACCCCCATAAACCTGTTAAATGTAGTATTTATCTGACACAAGAAACTAAATGTGTGTAAATTACATTTTATAAGCAACATGTTGTTTCTCATAGAAACACCATTACCACGATTCTCCTAAGGAGGTCCAGGAGACTCTGGGCTCCATCCCTGATGACTTTGTCTCCTACTTCACCTCCCGCTTCCCCCACCTGCTGCTGCACACCTTCCTCGCCGTGCGTTCCTTTGCTGAGGAGCTGACTTTACAACATTACTACCTAATGTAGTAGTGTGAAGACATAACATTACTACCTACCATAGTGTGAAGTCAGGCGCTCCGCTGAGAAGTACTCCATCCCACACCAGCAAACCTCCAATCTATGCCAGTACACTGTAATGTCACGGTTCTTTTTACATGAACAATAGTGGTTTGTCTGAAGAAGAAGCAATCACTTTCACTTGTATGCAGATGACACTGTTGTGTATCCTATTTCACCAATGTGTCACGACTTCCACCGAAGTTGGCTCTCCTGCCTGTTCCAGCGGAGCTCGGCGGTCGTCGTCACCGTCCTACTAGCCACCACCGATCCCTTTTTCGTTTCTGTTGGTTTTGTCTTATTAGTTTCACCTGTGTGTATTTTAGTTTAATTAGCGTCCTTATATGTAGTAGGTTGTCCCGCCCTTGTTTTGTGCGGGATTGTTTTTTTATTCATGTCATTTGGTGTAGTACGTACATGTGTGTTATTTCTCCGGTCTATTTTTGATCCTGTGTTGGATTATTCACCCTGTATGTTGGGTTGACGTGTTTTTTTTGCGCAGGAGAATAAACTGTCGAATCACTGAAACCTGCTCTCTGCGCCTAATTCCACCCACCTTGATAAAACGTGACACAATGGCTGACCAGGTTCTGTCAGAGCTTTAATCTGCCTTTATTGTCTTGACGAAAGCCTTTATTAACTGAAATTGTTACATAATTAATGCAAGGTAAAACCAAGTATATATTATATTCCATATCACGTAAAAAATGTATCTGATTTATGTATACGTACATTGGATGGTGCCCTCATTGATTATGTCCCCAACTAATAAATATCTAGGCATCTGGATTGATGATAGTCCTTCAAAAAGAATGTTGATGAGTTCGTTAAAGGTGCAATATGCAGAAATCACTCTGCCATTCCTGGTTTCTTAAATTGCAATAGTTTGCCTAATTTCAGTTTGTGACAAAACAAGTAATATACTGTATAGTGTAGAGAATCATTGCACCATCTAAACTGTGGTGAAATATCTCTTCAATAGTAAGAATATTGTATTTCCAGGTGTTTGAAGCTGGTGTACAAAACTGACAGTAAAAGGAGTAAAAATGAAACTAAAGAACAGGAAGCATATAAATAGTGCACATAGAACATCTACAGCTTGTTAGACTTGCTGTCAATGGGAATGACAGATCGATAACTCACATTTCTATGTGAATTTGGTCAGGTCGCCTAAAAAGTGACATATTGCAGCTTTAAAATGTGAAGGTAGTCCGAAATGAGTATGATTATCTTGTATTCTTTGTTTATTGAAGAGGGTTCTGTTCATTTCCTGGTCTGAGAATTGAGGGGCAAGCAGTGGTGCGTTCGACTGCATAGTTATTGACTGGGACAGGTAATGTGGTAGTAGCCTATCCCGAGGGATGTACATGTTTATATCCCAGGTTGTATTGATCCTTAAAGCAGGGGAAGCCCCTTTATTGATATGTGTGCATGTATGCTGTATGTTCAAGTATGTTTCTGATCTGAAGACATTTCTATTGTAATTCATGTCTTTTGAATGTTGATTGATCAGTGTGTGAAATGCCTTGTTTTTATTGGTTAAATGCATTATGGGTAGGAGTATAAGAACCCTCATGGTTTTAGAGACAGACAAGGTAAGGTCTATTTATTTGATTGTGTAAATAATTGTACTGTTTGCCGGCTCTTTATCCTCACTTTGCAAATAAAAGCCTGACTCTGGGCAGGAAAAATCAGTTCAGTATTGTTGTTGCCTCACTGTTAAAATCCTACCACAGTGTGTTTCTCACACTATCCCAGAGAACTTGGCCAAACACCTGATAGAATAGATGCTGATTATAGAGCCCAAGTGGAGGCCTTCTACTGAGAGCGTGCTCAAACACCCCTTCTGGAGCCTGGAGAAACAGCTGATGTTCTTCCAGGTCACGATCAAGTATAATTGGTCACCTTTAGTTACAATAGAAAATCAAGTCATTTTATTCCCTGAATAAATCTTACCAACAATAACTACAATGGGGATACAGTACATATGGGATATATTTTGATCAAATATGCTCTGAAAGCAAACATGTTGACATGTGTACCCTGAAATCGGGGAATTTGTGCCATTCTGAATTTTTTTTTAGATAAGAGGCAATACTGTAGCCCTCCTTCTCGATGACTGGAATCTCTTTCTGGAGTCTGTTTGGCCTTGAGTCATTAATTAGAGCATTATGCATATCATGTTTGCTAAATCTTTTATTTAGTTATTTTCTGGCCATCTGAAATTGTGGGCTCCCTTAGCTATATACAGCAAGAAGGTAATAAAGGAGATCTTTGAGGAATTAAGCCATGTTTTCCCCTGTAGGATGTGAGTGACTGGATTGATGCATAGTCAAAGCTGACGGAGTTGTATGATGCCATCATCAATCAGCTGGAGTCAGAGGCAGAAACAGTGGTCAAGAGGAACTGGATGGAACACATCACTGAGGATCTTCCTGAAAGGTGGTGTCTGAGGACCAGTATTTGAACATCAACAGACTGTAAGTCCTTAATATAATTGAAGTACTGTATATCACAGCCACTAGCCTGGTCCAACTCAAGAGCACCATGACAATGATTGTCAGAGGTGTTGGCTAAAACAGATCTGGACCAGGCTACAGCAACATCTCCTTTCTTGGTGGAATCACAAAATGATTGCCTCTCGTGACAACATAATTCTGGATCAATTCTTGCTATACTGTAAATGTAGTTATCATTGTTTGCTTACTGGCTGTCGCTCCTCCCTCTGCAGATCTAGAAAAACGCAAAGGAGCATATAAAGAGGACTAAGTCTTCTATGGGCCATAAGAAACAAGGTAAGTGTTCTGTCTCTTGGCAATGAATTACATCATATCTATTGATTGGTATTGTATTATTCTAGTAGTTGTATATTATCAAAATCAAATCAAATGTTACTGGTCTCGTACACATTTTGCAGATGTTATTGCAGGTGCAGTGAAATTCTTAGGGAAAGATCCACATTTACATAATGGGTACTCAGAGGAAAATGGAGGAGGGTCATGCTTTTTCAATTTCAAACCCTCGGGGGAGGGTTTAGTATTTTTAACTCTAGTCCAGGGGAGAGTCTTGTCATTTGTAATTGATGAAATGTCAATATTTCTCAGTGTTTTAGAATGAGTTGTTTATCAGGCGATATATCGCTGTGTGCCTGATGCCGCCCCTCATCTCTGATTCTCCACTGGGTGTGCAATATCAAGTGTGCCTATAGGCTATTTAGTGTGGTCTCAATCAAATGATCCACAGGTTATAGGCTATTTAGTGTGGTCTCAATCAAATGATCCATAGCCTATAGGCTATTTAGTGTGGTCTCAATCAAATTATCCATAGCCTATAGGCTATTTAGTGTGGTCTCAATCAAATGATCCATAGCCTATAGACTACTAAGTGCATGCTTGGAGAAGCACAGAGCAAAGTTATATTCCTATGATAGCTGCTGGGATGATGTAAATAAAACTAGGCAGCATTACACACTACAATGGCCATTCCAACACTGAGCACGGGTTGGCTCTGCTCTTACTGTTTGTTTGCTGCCTAACCAATCGTGCCGCTGTGTAGGCTGTGCGGCAGTTCAGTGGAAGTCAAAAGCTTCTTCAGAATTTGTTTTTGTTAATTAGACCTAGTCCCCCAAAAATGTGTGTATGTGGACTAGCCTATAGCCTATGTTCTGTTCAGTTTGAGAAGGAGAGAGCGAATATGAGAAGGAGGATCAGAGGTCAACTTTGATAGCTTGCTAATACTATAATTGATTTTTATTCAAAACAATATGTTTCTTGCCCATGATGTAGGCCAATTTATCAGACTCATTGACATCACAATAAGCCAGATTCAAGTAACTTACATTGTGGTGCTGAAACTTGAAGCAGCGGCACAATCAATCAGAAATGGACAGCTCATGGTGCTGAAAATAGGCAAATTCGAGGAGGCATTCATTTAAACTGTCTTCATTTTAATTAGACTTTACTAACAACAAGAGGGCTTTATGTTGAAGCCTATTTGTCTTCCTATTTAAGAAATAAGAGGTAGGCCTACCTCTTTGATAGACAAAACAAAGCTATAGGCTGCTATATCCATAGATTTGTCAGTCAATTCCTCCACCCACCATGCACTTTTTAAATAGCGTACTTCTGTGCCAGTGAAGAGCTGTGAGGTTAAAACCAAGACTGGAATTGAGGGGGTATGAGATGATATGCCCTAGGCCTACTTTTTATCAAAGAAAATTTCAAAAAGCACAAGCTCTTGTTAGTTTAAGGTTTTGAAGACAATACAAAGGATTTGATTTATAAAGTGATCTATAACACGCTTTGGTCCATGATTGTTTATGCTGTAAAATAGCAAAAGAAAGATGTAAAATAGCAGAGAAAGACGTGACTTCATGCATATAGGGGCAAAAACATATTTTGATTAGCTGGGCCTGGCTCCCCAGTGGATGGGCCTGGATGCCAAGTGGGTGGGCCTATGCCCAGTCATGAAGTCCATAGATTAGGGCCTAATATTTTTATTTTAATGGACTCATTTCCTTATATGAACTTTAACTCAGTAAAATACAATTGTTGCATGTTGCATTTATATTTTTGTTTAGTATACATCCCTAAAAATGTTACTTGTGCATTTTGTCAAATTAGAGTTTTAAGCTAAAGTCAAAATGAATGATTTGGTTAATGGGCTAATTAAGCAATAAGGAACGAGGGGATGTGGTATATGGTCAATATACCCCAGCTAAGGGCTGTTCTTAGGCACAACGCATGGCGGAGTGCCTGGATACAGCCATTAGCTGTGGTATATTGTCCATATGCCACATCCTCTCGTGCCTTATTGCTTAATTAACCCCTGTGGCATACGCTCTGAGATACCATGACTGTCAGCCAATCAGCATTCAGGGCTCAAACCACCCAAACCACCCATTATAATTTGGATTATAAACTGGGTGGTCTGAGCCCTGAATGCTGATTGGCTGACAGCCGTGGTACAGTAAATCAGACCATATACCAGTTGTATGACAAAACATTTATATTTACTGCTATAAGTTGGTAACCAGTTTATAATAGCAATAAGGCACCTTGGGGGTTTGTGGTATATGGCCAATATACCATGGCTGAGGGCTGTGTCCAGGCACTTGCATTGTGCATAAGAACATCCCTTACGCTTTGAACACACCAACAGCATCAGTGCATTTTGGTACACCAGAATTACATTCATTATCAATGAAACACTGTATTTGCCTTGCAGCATTGCATTGCATGGTGTTCGGTGTGGTGCATATGTTGGATTTTTTGAACCTATGCGCCAAACTGTATGTATAGATAGACGGCTTGACAGAAATGGTAGCAGAAGGTGAATGTTGAACTTTTGTTGCATACATATCCAGATGATGCTGCGTGCTATTTTGCGCAAGGATGCTGTCGACACACCGACAGGGTAATTGCGCAATGAATGTAATTCTGGGGTACCAAAATGCAAGGACAATGTTGGTGTGATCGAAGCGTTAGTCATAGTAGATTATATTGGCCATATACCACACCCCCTTCGCCCTTATTGCTTAATTATTCAATGTCTAAAAAACTTAACATACCATCCTGATTATGCAAGAATAGAGAACCACTGTTTCACAATTTTCTCATTTTGCATTGCCAACAAGATATCCTTGCTTGAGTGAAAATGCCAAATAAATCAGCATTATATTTGGGACTTTGAACTTGACATTTTTTCAGTTCTTGGGACAAAGCAAACATAAGAAATGCAAGTATTGCTTGTTATGTAACTGACTTCCGCTGCAAGCCAGAGGGGGGTCCATGACACCTTGCCAGTGGCTGCCTTGCTTGCACCGATAACTCTCCTTTTCTCCTAAACGAAATTTACCGATAAAAGCCCGCCCCTTTAATGGCGTCATTTCTATGACGCGTTCGGTTCCTTGCTTTTCACAAAGAGACTGACCGCGAGAACGCATTCGACACCAACCATCTCAAGTACAGCAGCAGACAAAGATCTACCAGCTGGAAAGATGAGCCTTCTATAGATGTATATTGTTAGTGTTTAAATACTGGAGAGTTGAGACCAAATCACGGACGCTGGACAGAGTGGATTTCAGTTGTAACAAAAGACAGTTTTAATGAGTCAAAGATATCTTGTCCCGCAGTTTTACGTGCACAGATCTAGTTCATATAACTCGGCAAGGAGTCAGGTGAAAAAGAGGCCTTATACAACGGTTACATTCATTTTTATACATAGAATAAAGTAGGTGGAGTCTTGTCGTTTTAGTCTTCTGACTGGTCACAAAGGGTTGGAGGCGGGCCTTGCTCTAGCCAGAGCGGGCCCCATTGGTGCACAGCAAAAGTCCTTTGCTCTTGGCCCCCAACCAGTAGAGGGGGATGAGATGTGTGTTTATACAAGGAGATATTGTGTGTCTGGAAATCTGATACAGGAGAGCAGAGTGGGTCGTGAAAGAAGAGAACAGAGGTGGTCAGTCTTATGGCTGGGTGTATGTGTTCTTGCGATGGAATGTCTTTGTTTATATGAGCTATGTGTATGAATATTTATATAACAATATTTTAGCAATTTAGATTTTAGCTCATAACTAGTGCGACTTATAGTTGCAATTACGTTATCTTCTTTTTTTCCCGAGTTTTTCATAAAAAAATAACGATGTGAGGCGTATTAAGAGCTAAACATATTTCTGTATGCAATGGTACAATTTCATGAGGAGAAGTATTCTAGAACAATTTCACAAGGTGAGAACTATACCCTGTAGGCTATGCTTGTCGAGAGTGCGGCAACAAAGCAAAACTTATTTCTATCCCTTTATTTCTGTCAGGTGAAAAACTTCAGAGTTTATCTGCTGTGTGAATAACGAGGCATAAATACCTAACCTTGTTTCAAACCTCTTGGGCGTCTGTTTTATCTCTGCAATCTAAAACTGGAGTATATTTTTTTTGCAGAGGAAAATATCCCCGCCAACGTCTGGTTTATCTGCACCCGCCCCATTGGTAAGCCCAATATTTACTTTGCTTGGAGACAACAGATTAAACTTAATTTGACGATTTATTTAGCTACTTAGTATTGGAAAATGTTCAAGAAAATATCAAACTATCTATTAACTGTAGCAAAGAGACTTGAGCCATTATTTTGGAACCGTGTCTAGACCTGCATTCATTACCTTGTGATTTTGTAATCAACTAAACATTTTAGCAGCCTCTTTAGGGTCCTACATTTTCATAACTGTGACCTTAATTGCCTACCGTCTGTAAGCTGTTAGTGTCTTAACAACCATTCTGCAGTTGCATGCTCATTAAAGTAAACTCACCCCATTCCGTACAAATGTGCGCAACCGCAACATTCAAACGAGGCTACAAAGAAGACTAATGGGACTGTAGCGACTGTGTTGACTTCAAAATCCGGGGTGTGAACTAGGTTTCTATTCAAGCATTGATCAACATGGTAATGACTCTATTTATGCCTCGTTATTCACACAGCAGATAAACTCTGAAGTTTTAGTTGAAATAACGGACCCTCTGTTACATCGTGACGTGTCATGTCTCATGTCGTAAGGTACAGCATGCATAAAGCAACTATTTCTGTTTTACAATCTCTCTCCACCTCCAATCTCTCATCGTTTAAAAACAAGAAATGGACAGTGAGGGGGGTAAGTCATTTTTTGCTCATCATTACATGCGATCATCATTCTCAAAGCCGCTGTTTACTTCTAAGATCACTTCAGCACCGCCCTAAAAACCAGATTCAAAGCTCTTGATGGTTCCAAACTTATTCCATTTAAGAATGATGGACAGAAAATTCCTTTGACCTCATGGCTTGGTTTTTGCTCTGTCAACTGTGGTACTTTTTATATAGACAGGTGTTTGTGCCTTCCCAAATCATGTCCAATCAATTGAATTTACCACAGGTGGACTAGTTTTAAGAACAAATTCTTATTTCCAATGACGGCCTAGGAACAGGGGCAGAACGACAGCTCAGGGGTTTGAACTTACAACCTTCCGGTTACTAGTCCAATACTCTAACCACTAGGCTACCCTGCCGCCCCAATCAAGTTGTAGAAACATCTTGAGGATGATCAATGGAAACAGGATGCACCTAAGCTCAATTTTGAGTCTCAATTTTGAGTTATTATGGGGTATTGTGTGAAAATTGAGGAAAACAATTAATTTAATCAATTTTAGAATAAGGCTGTTTGTTACGTAACAAAATGTGGAAAAAGTCAAAGGGCTGATTATATGTTTTCAACATCTGGCAGAGACGTCTCTTCAAAATCCATAAAAATACAGCTTTAATGTCATATGCAATTTGAACATCCATAAAAATACATCTATATAGCGTCCGTGAAAGATGTCTTTTCAACTTTCACTTGGAAATGGTACATTCTTGTCACTAACCAGTTCCAACCAGATGACTTGAGCAGCATTGCCTTCTTGCTCAACATGAACATTTTCTGTGTGTTCGATTTTGACCCTGATTCCAAAGTGTCAGGATTCTGCAGTAAATACATTCAGCACCATGCTGCAAATATGCATTTCATGCAGAACTACAAAATCCCAGATGGCATGAGCATTGGAGACTTTGTGAGTCACCTGCATTTGTTTTAGCAAACCAGCTGGATCTTTTGCAATGGACGGAATGACTATGAAGGAAATGAAAGTCCCTCCGATGAAATTACATGGATCAAAACAAAAATGACACTCCTCAGGGATTCCGTGTCACTGATCTGCAAACAGATTTTGCCAATAGGCACATTCACTGTGGTCTTGCTTCTCACCTCCCCAGTCGAGAAACCACTCTTGCACACCTTCAATGTATTCTTCACTGACATGGAGGGTCATGATGACATCATCTGTATCTCAGAATCTGAAGACAACTATCAGAAATGGCAACACTTTGCTGAGCTCTCATGTGGAACAGAAACTGTGAACCCCTCCAGTGTTGTTGGGATGAAAATGAGCCATGTGAATGCCACACTTCAACGTATTCAACATGTCACCACTAGAGCAACCAAACATCTGTCTACCCATGTTAAAGGACAGTGCCCTTTTGAGACCCGTGACGAGGAAAGGATGTATTCTCTAGAGATTCTCAGTGTTTACCATTGTGATGAAAGTAGTGATGACTTTATCGAGGCAGAGAAAGAAAACATTGAAAGACAGTTTTACAGAGTGAGAGTAGAGTGAGCTGGATTAATTTTTGGCTTGCAGAGAAGAAGTTTGTGGGGGATGTCATTCAACGGGATGCCTACTGGGACGTCTCAAAACTTCTCAGCGACACTCAGAAGTGGAGTATAGACCAATTAGCTGTGAACAGTATCAACATCTACCATCACCCAGGAAGTGGTGGAAGCACAGTGGTAAGGCAGGTGCTGTGGAACAACAGAAAAGACCTAAGATGTGCTGTTGTGAAACCGTCATACTCTGCTACCATAGTCTCTGAGCATGCTGTTCAACTTAGAGAGTACAAAGAAAAAGATTCCCAGAAATGCCTCCCAGTACTCCTGTTGGTTGAGGACTGTGACAAAGAACATCTGGATGATTTGAAGCATGAATTAGAGGTTGCAAGCTACACTAAAAAAATTGCGCAAGGAACACTGTGTTTCATTCTGTTGAGCTGCAGACGATCCCATAACCCAGAGAAGATGTGCAAGGACTTGCCATTGCAGAATGTAGCTGTCACTCACAAACTATCAAAAGAAGAGAAGAGACAGTTTGCTGGGAAACGGCAGAAGCTTGAAGAACAGTACCAGCCAGAATTCATCTTGACATTTGTCTTGATGAGTGAAGAATTTGAGCACAAAAAGATTGTCAAGTATGTTGAACAATTTGTGAAACATCTGCTGCAAGGCATTGACCATGGATCTGTTGTCACTCGCCTCATTCGTTATGTGGCATTGCTGAACACATATGTTCAGAACTCCTTCATTTCCCAGTCCCACTGTGAAACTCTGCTAGCTCTAACTATTCACATGGATAGGTTTCGCCAGCATACGTTTGAGAGATCACTGAGTGAGCCGGCCAAACTCGTCTTCATACACCTGAGAGATGACAGAACATATATTGAATCAATCCGAATCATTCATCCATTTGTAGCAAAGGAAATTCTCCAGCAGCTTGGGTGACCACCAGCAAGGTCAAGGGACTCAAGGCAGATTAGCAATGGATCTTCTTCATGAGGATGTGCTTTTCGAACACAGGTTTGGAAAAGAGGATTACTTGAAGTTTCTGCGAGACCTGTTCATGAAGCGTTGCAGAATATGCAAAGGTGATGAATCTGACAGCTTTTTTTCTCCACTCATTGAGCATGTGAGTAAAAATGATGGCCCTGACAAGGCAATCGAGCTCCTCAAGGAGGCATATAAACGTTTCAACAAAGATCCATTCTTTGCTCAGCAGCTTGCCCGCCTGAACTACAGACACAACAAATTTGAAGAGGCAGAACAGTGGGCAGAAATAGCAGGCAAAAAGATGCCTAACAACTCCTACATCCTGAACACCAAAGGTCAGGTCTACAGGAGCTGGTTCAATGCCAAGTGTAAAGCAATAGAGAACGTCCCAAAGACCGTAGAAAACACAGCTGATGCAGTAGAAACTGCACTGAAAGCTATGGAATGCTTCCAAGAATGTGAGCAGGTCGCAATCGCAGACCATAACTCCATGAACAATTCAGGCTTTTTTGCAGCTGTTGAAGTCGGATTCAGCTTGTTAAAGCTAATTTCCTCACTGCGTGTGTTTTCAAACAAGGCACATGGTCATTCAGAAAGTTTGAAGTACTTGCTCACAGACTATGTTCCTGAAGAAGTCAAGGAACCCTGGGAATGTTTTCACAGCAAACTGAAGAACCTGCAAACTACTCTGCACGAATCCCTTGATTGGATCTCAGAAGACCTGAGTTACTTTCAAGCTGACATTGGTGCGGATGAGGAGGAGACTATTGAAAGTTCTGAGATGAAGATATTCAATCCCATGAAGTGGTTAGTGAGACAGGCCTCCGAATATGGGAAGTACTTCAGTGACTTTTCACTCAGCACTGCCCAAAAAACATCAGAGTCCAACCTAGTCCAAACTCCTTTCACAAAACGCATGATAATCTATCGCCTTGGTGGTGGAAATATAACCACAATCTTATCCCTCCTGACTCACCAGAAGGATAAAGACCAAGTGAAAGTGCTGGAAGATATCATATTTATGTATCCTACCAACCCTCTGAGGGTGAGGATGGATCAGATGGATCTGGTCAATTACATAGCATCTCACGTTGCCCTAAGCTGCCTTTCTACTCTGTCTCCAAAACTGGCTACTCTCAAAGATCTTCAGAAACTTGGTCAGCAATTTCCTAAAGAGAAACAGAAATGCCTTTCAAGTGCTCTTTTCTTACTCACATTGCTGTTTTGGCCAGAAGAGCATGACACGGATCAAGACAAAGAGAGCAAATATGACATTGTACAGTCAGCTGTTGAATTCCTGAAAAGAAGCTACTGGACCAAAATGAAGGATATTCCACAGCGAAAAAGGAGGATTTACACTCATTTTTTCCTGGGGAATGGAACTGGATGGGAGAAGATTGTCCACAAAAGCAAAGTTGAAATGACCACAAAGCTCCTCTCTGTGTCAGTGAAAAGAATGAAGTGGTTTCGTGGGGAAATGTGGACAACACCAGTGATCACAAAGCTGTTTAAGCGTGTCTCTGGCTGGACAGAAGATGGAACCGTCTACCTTGTGGGTCCTAAAAAGAAGTTCACTATCCATCCACTGTATGCAGCGTCAGTTCCCTATGGCAATGAAAACGTCACATTCTACTTGGGCTTCACATTCAGAGGACCTGTTGCGTACAACATCACTGTGAAAAAGTAAGGTCGCAATAGAAGGTAGAGAGGCCAGTTAGACAGATGCTGCCAGACAAGGCAGCCTGTTATTGAATATCTCTTTTTGTACACTTTGTCAACACTTTGGACCAACAAAAATGTATGTACAGAACTTTTACAACACAAATATATTTAATGGTTTTGGTTGTTGAAAATGTGTTTTCAGTTTGTCAGACGACTATGACTGTAATGCTTCCGATCACAGAATGTAGCCTACATACATGGCTATTGTGTATATATGTTTGAATAAGTTATAGCAAGTGAAGTCCATTTGGACCGACAATATTAAAGGAATTTGTTGTGAACTTATGCAGATATGAGATGTCTTTTTTTGTTTCATTCTTAAAGAACATTGTATATCTTTATATTATAACTTATCTTATTCATCAAGCCTGTGTAATATTATATGTATTGTGACCAAACAGTAATCTATTATGGCTAATCAACCGGGTACTTTTCTCATACATTTTCTTTTATAGTTTACCATGTGAAATGGCCCCCTCTATAACATTTTCAAATTCATAGGAATTTTTATATATTTTCTTCTAACCAGTTTCAATATTATGTTGCCTTTTTTGTATGATGAGTGACTAGTGCAAAGATGGAGTTTGTTTTCATTGTGTTCTTAAAATACTCATCTATTAAAGTTTCCATAACTTTATTGGTTTGTTTTGAATGATTATTGTGTGTTTCCTATAACAAAATCAGTTACCGTATGGGAACAATGCAAAACACATACAGTTGTTAATAGTTGGCCTATGAATATGTAGTACCACATAAAAATAATTATTCATTCTGTTATTAAACTTAGCTATACAGCAAGGCTGCATCTTTTGCTTCATACTAGTAGTCAAATATTTTCCTCAGTATGTGGCATGCAGATAAAATATAGTAGATGTATGACCAATCAGATCAAATATAGTAGATATATGGCCAATCAGATCAAATATAGTAGATGTATGACCAATCAGATCAAATATAGTAGATATATGGCCAATCATTGTGGTCAATTATTAACACCATATCTATGTTAATTTCATCACTCAGCACACTTCAGATAAGATGCACACTGCTCAAACGAATGATACAGTTTTCTTGTCCTATGTTATTTTACTGTAATTGCACATGATAACGGCATGCTCAGTTGCTCTCACAACAGGAGTCAACTGTATTTCACAATCCACTGCATTGTTGTCAGGATGTGCAGTAACAGTTACAGATCACTACATAGTGAAGCACAGTGTTCCTATTTGACCTTCAGCATTTCAGGGACCTTTGTTATGGAGAAAGATTTCTAACTGCTGCTTCCAACCCGTATATGTATATGATTCCACCAGAGAAAGCGGAAGACCTTCCTCAAAATGTGTTTTTATTATGCCACCAACTTGCTGTAATAAGGGAGGATTATGCCTATCTGTTGTGGTAGGGTATAATTAATACCCAACATATTTATGTTCAGATATAAACTAGTTACATAGATGATTCATGTGTGCACTGTCCTATCATGGAGTCCACCTGGGTTGAGTTTAACTTTACAGAATGCTCAGATGGAAATACTGGATAGAAATACTGTATATTATGTAGAACAGACATGGTTCTCTGTCATGTAAAATGGGGAATGATGCCAGTTCTATACAAGACATGTCTACCATGTTCAGATCATTCCACCCTCATGAGCGTGGCCCTAGAGACCTCAAGAAAAGTTGATGGATGAATAAAGATCTCCCACTCAGGCCGTTTGCCATTGAAAATAATTGTCACAGTTCCGGTCGGCTTAAGGGGTGGCTTTCCCATAGGGAACAATGCATTAGCAGCTGGGTCTGGTCTGCTATGTTTATTGACTGTACATGAACCAGAAAAAAAGGAATGAGTGAGTTCTCTCGCTTCCTCTTCCGTCTCTGACCTGAAGGCCATGTACAGCAAAGTAGGACTCATCTCTTGGCAGTATAGTATCGTCCTCCTAAGGCCAGCAGATGCAGGACAGGCAGTGATACGGGGCAGTACTCTCTAGTGCTATCTGAACCCTTAGATATCCTTTCATGAAGGGGTTGCTGAAATGAGTATTCATCAGCAGAATAGTGGACTAGAGACAGTTGGCCTCTTAATGAAACCCAGATATCGGTTTTGTGTCAAAATCATCATCAATCTTCCGGTCCTGCAGGAATACAGGTTTGGACTCATGTTATTCTCACAACAATACAAACATCAGGCCTATTGAGTGAAATAAAGAAACTAAATTGTATCATCATTTCAAACATGCTTTTCTCAATGTCTATCGAAACTTGTTGACTTATTCTGGGTTATCGATTTTCATTGAATAGGGCCTTATGGTCTGCTGTTTTATGTACAGTAGCTACTCTACAGCACACTGTACATCTGTAGTGTTCATCTGTTTTCTCTCTCATACTGTTTCTACCTTTCTTATCTACATTCTACATTCCCCACAACAGTAAATCACACCCTGCGTTGTTAGTGGTACTGGTAGACCTGAACTTCTCAGCCACACCTCTAACCCATCCCACTTTCAGAGGAAGTATATCCTCATTCGGTGTACGTCTCACAAGCTATCAACATCAGTGGGAGCAGAATAAGTTATCTGGTACCATAAGTAGTATCCCATTATTCTATTAATACTGTATACATTGTGATTTTGACAAGGTTTATCAGACTTTTAGAAGGGTCAAGGATATGATTATATGTGAAATGGGATAGAATACCACTCTTATAGGACAGGATTAAACTGGATGTTTAATGGGTGTAGTTAGGAAGTTCGTTGCTTCAAGTAGGAGACCCTAATGAGGCCGTAAACATAACTCAAACAGAAATCTGGAGACAAAAAGTAAACATTGTCGTGAGAAGATTAGTGAGAGGAAAAAGGAAGTGTAGAAAAATAATGACAGAAAGTTGCATATATACATAGTGTGTGACTTTCTGTATTTTTATACAGTTTACTCTCCGCTAGTCAGCACCGCTACATAAATTGGGTGTGCGTCAGCTCATGCTTTTTACAGAAAACAGGAAGTGAACATAAAGAACAGACAGTATATCGCTTTTGTGTGATAAATAAAAATCATCAATCTTCTGGTCCTGCAGGAATGCAGGTTTGGACTCAACAAAACAGTGTAGGTCTACTGACTGAAATAAAGGAACTCAACTGTATAATAAATGTCAGATTTTTTACATTGTCCATTTAAACTTTTGATGTTGAATTATTCTGGTTACTTTTCTTCATTTAATTAGGGGCCTGCTGTTTATGTACAGTAGCTACTCTAAAACGTACTGTACATCTATAGTGTACATCTGTTTTCTCTCATACTGTGTTTCTACCTTCCTTGTTTAGATTAAGGGCTTATGACTTCTCTACATTCCCTACTACAGTAAATCACACCCTGCATGGTACTGGTAGACCTGAACTTATCAGACACGCCTCTAACCCATCCCACTTGGGTATAAGCTGACTCAACATCAGCAAGAGCAGAAGACTATCCCATCCCGTAAGTAGTATGGCTTTCCCGTAAGTAGTATGGGATATGTTGTGTGTAATGAAATAACGATATGAAATTATGAGAAAACCACCCTTAGGACAGGATTCAACTTGATGTTTCATGGGTGTAGTCAGCTAATGACTAGTTTTGAGCAGAAAACCTCATGAGAGCTAATAACATGAACGAAAAATAGATAGATCTCGAGACAAAATGTAAACATTGATGAAAGTAGTTTAGTGAGAGGATAAAAGACGGAGGCACTAAGTAGAGTTTGGTTTGTGATTCGTAGACTTTTTAAATGTATTTTTATTTTTATTTCACCTTTATTTAACCCGGTAGGCAAGTTGAGAACAAGATCTCATTTACAACTGCGACCTGGCCAAGATAAAGCAAAGCAGTTCGACACATATAACAACATAGAGTTACACATGGAGTAAAACAAACATACAGTCAATAATACAGTAGAAAAATAAGTCTATATACAATGTGAGCAAATGAGGTGAGATAAGGGAGGTAAAGGCAATAAATAGGCCATGGTGGCAAAGTAGATACAATATAGCAAGTAAAACACTGGAATGGTAGATTTAACAGTAGATGAGTGTGCAAAATAGAAATACTGGGGTGCAAAGGAGCAAAATAAATAAATAAATACAGTAGGGGAAGAGGTAGGTGTTTGGGCTATTTATAGATGGGCTATGTACAGGTGCAGTGATCTGTGAGCTCCTCTGACAGCTGGTGCTTAAAGCTAGTGAGGGAGATAAGTGTTTACAGTTTCAAAGATTTTTGTAGTTCGTTCCAGTCATTGGCAGCAGAGAACTGGAAGGAGAGGCGGCCAAAGGGGGAATTGGCTTTGGGGTGACAAGTGAGATATACCTGCTGGAACGCGTGGGTGCAGCTATGGTGACCAGCGAGCAGAGATAAAGCGGGACTTTACCTAGCAGGGTCTTGTAGATGAACTGGAGCCAGTGGGTTTGACGTTGAGTATGAAGCGAGGGCCAGCCAACGAGAGCGTACAGGTCGCAGTGGCGGGTAGTATATGGGGCTTTGGTGACAGAACGGATGGCACTGTGATAGACTGCATCCAATTTGTTGAGTAGGGTGTTGGAGGATATTTTGTAAATGACATCGCCAAAGTCGAGGATCGGTAAGATGGTCAGTTTTACATTTGGCAGCATGAGTGAAGGATGCTTTGTTGCGAAATAGGAAGCCAATTCTAGATTTAACTTTGGATTGGAGATGTTTTATGTGAGTCTGGAAGGAGTTTACAGTCTAACCAGACACCTAGGTATTTGTAGTTGTCCACATACTCTAAATCAGAAACATCCAGAGTAGTGATGCTGGAAGGGCGAGCAGGTGCGGGCAGCGATCGGTTGAACAGCATGCACTTAGTTTTACTTGCATTTAAGAGCAGTTGGAGGCCACGGAAGGAGAGTTGTATGGCATTGAAGCTCGTCTAGAGGGTTGTTAACACAGTGTCCAAAGAAGGGCCAGAAGTATACAGAATGGTGTCGTCTGCGTAGAGGTGGATCAGAGACTCACCAGGAGCAAGAGCGACATCATTAATATATACAGAGAAGAGAGTCGGCCCAAGAATTGAACCCTGTGGCACCCCCATAGAGACTGCCAGAGGCCCAGACAACAGGCCCTCAGATTTGACACATTGAACTCTGTTGGAGAAGTAGTTGGTGAACCAGGCGAGGCAATAATTTGAGAAACCAAGGCTATTGAGTCTGCCGATGAGGATGTGGTGATTGACAGAGTCGAAATCCTTGGCCAGGTCAATGAATTGTCTTTCAGTATTGTCTTGCTGCACAAGCATTTCGCTACACTCGCATTAACATCTGCTAACCATGTGTATGTGACAAATAAAATTTGATTTGATTTGATTTGATATCGTTTAGGACCTTGAGCATGGCTGAGGTGCACCCATGAAATTAAAAGAGAGCCGCACACTCTAAGAGCTCAGAGCTCAGATGCAAAAATGTAATACCAGTCGTTCCAGTCATTGGCAGCAGAGAACTGGAAGGAGAGGCGGTGTAGTTCAATTAATCTATGATTGTATGCTATCCATTTGTTGTTTGTATGCTGTTCTTTGTATGACATTTTAATATTTGATTATTAACCAATGATATTAGGCCACTCTTGGCCATGATTACAGACACCTGTGTCTTTTGACACTATATAAACGAGTCATCCCGCAGTGTTTGTGATTATACCCTGATGAAGACAGCTTGCCTGTTGATATTACATTTTTGCATCTGAGCTCTTAGAGTGTGCGGCTCTCTTTTATTTTCAAGTTTCTACTCCGCTAGCCAGCACCTCGTCTTAATAGGTGTGCGTTTCTTTTTCTTCTAGATCGTTCTGTTACCCAGTAAACAGCACCCTACCGACAAAAAAAGCTCTTAAACGATGCCGAATGATAATTATTTTCCTGACACTGGTCATAGACCCATACAAGATTACTTTGAATATAGTCAAAGGGAGCGTGATAAGATAATTATTTCGGAGTCCCTTTTTGACATGCCGGGAGGTAATTCCGACCTCTCGAAAGAACTGTTACATTTATCTAAGCGCCAGACGAGAACGCATCTACATATAGTCACTCTTAGTGATTATGTGCGTCAAGGCATTATTCCACGGGGACTCAGATGGCAAAAATAACCATCATTGGGACAGCGCACAGATGATTACTGTGAGCGCTGGTGTGCCATCCTGAACAAATGCTCTATTGATTTAATGACATTAATTGTTGACCAGTTGAAGGATTTTATTGAAATAGATAACACGATTAAAGACAAACGCACAGCTCTACAAACAGTTGTTAATGATGATGGCATATTCAATGAACTGATGAAAACTAACCAAGCGCTCCAGGACAAGTTGTCTACAGAAATAAAGGAATTTGAAATCAAGAAATTCAACCAAGACAAAAAAGACAAGGCCGATGGTAAAGTCTACTTCTGGAGAAACCCTGACAAAAGAGGTCCTGCTCCCCCTCTCCATGACAGACGCAGGAGGGATGCCGCTTACTTCTATCCACCCTTGTCTGATCAACGCTCCACAACCAGCGCCTCATCGGCTTCCAGTGGTAGTTTTTTATTCAACGAGAGACTGGACGGACGGAAGGGCAGAGGAGGCCGCAGGCACGCGCATCGACGAGATGTCGCACCCGACGGGGTAAGAAGAAACGACTATCAGAGGCAGAGACCGTTCACATGGTCCCAGAACCCACGGGACTGAGTCTTTAATTTATCAAGCAAGATATTGAGCCCTGCCCATGTCTCTTTGCTTAATAAAGGGTTATCTTTTGTGCCTACAACTCAGTGCAACGATTTTGATGTTAATGTAGACATGTTTAAGTTTTTTAGAAACATCCGTTTAAGGGAATACTTTAGCTCCCCTAATTCTGACACTTCTATTGAACCAGTAGGTTGCTCTCCTGCACATACTCCGACTCCTTTTAGAAGCAAGAGTTATTTTATACCTCCAGCCAATCGCAATCACTCTATCGAGACATATTGCAGACTTGTGGAAAATGATGTTGGACTTCTCCTTAAGAATAAACAGGGATCCCAATCTTTCCATAATTTACCCAAGAATGAAAAACAAGCTTTGCTTGATTTACAATCTGATACGTCAGTCCTTATTCGTCCCGCTGATAAGGGTGGGTCGGTTGTACTCATGGATAGGACAGCTTATGTACATGAGTGTCATAGACAGCTGCTTGACAACACCTTTTACAAGAAACTCAGAAGTGACCCCACTTCCCAATTTCAGAATACTATCTTGACTGCCCTAGATGGGTATTTAAGTTAACCAAAAAAGAACATGCTTTTTTTGGCTATTCAACACCCTAAAATTGCCACTTTCTATACTTTGCCGAAATTACACAAGAATGTTACACAACCTCCAGGGCGCACTATTGTAGCGGGCATTGATGCTGTAACGGCCCCTCTATCTACTTTTGTTGACTTTTTTATTAGACCACTCGCAGAACAGCTCCCCTCCTTTGTAAAGGACACCAGCAGTATGATCTCTATCATTGAATCTCTTGATCCTCTCCCTGAGAATACCTTGTTAGTTACTTTTGATGTTGAGTCATTATACACTAATATTCTACACGAGGGCGGTATTGAAGCTATGGGACATTTTCTTCTGCAACGTGACCCTAATGAACTACCTTCCAGTGCATGCATTGTAACATTGGCTGAAATAGTACTCACGCATAACTATTTCATGTTTCTAAATTATTTCTTTATTTAGACGAAAGGTACTGCTATGGAATCCCCCATGGCTCCTAACTATGCTAATGTGTATGTGGGTTACATGGAGAAACAGTCTATTTTCAATCCTCTCAAATGTTTTCTTGCCTCACATCATTATTTAGAAACGGTATATTGATGATATTTTTGTTCTATGGAGGGGTGATGCAAAACAGCTCCAGGCGTTCCATGCTTTTCTTAACTCCTGTTCTGAGCATCTGAGATTTACTATGCAATCTGATACACGTCAAATCAGTTTTCTTGATCTTCTGATCTTGTGTGAAGATGATGTTCTATACACTGATCTTTACAGGAAGCCTACTGATCGTAACAGTTTGAGGGCTGATAGTTGTCACCCACTTCCCTTGAAAAATAGTTTGCCCTACAGCCAATTCTGTCGAATCAAAAGAATTTGCAAAAAACAATCCGACAGAAATATGTCTGAGATGCAAAGAAAGTTCAAGGAGAGGGGCTACAAGAATGATCAGATTAATATTGCCATTGAGAAAATTGAAAACAAAACATGACCTTTTTCAAGGTCAGTCTCGCAAAAAGACGCATTCTTGCGTTCTAACTACCCGCTATTCAAAGTGCTCTGAACAAATTAAGGGAATTGTTCACAAACATTTTCACATCCTAAAATCCGATGATAGTCTCGGTAATGTGTTTTCGGACTTTCCCTTGGTCGTATTCTCGCGGGGCAGAAATCTCAGAGACCAATTGATAAACTCTGATTTACCACCCCAAGATATTCCTGAACAATGTCTTTTTGCGCCCCTACTGGATGGAAATTACAAATGTAATGGCTGTGCTCAATGCAATGGCACTTATACGTGTAGATCCTTCAAACACCCACAAACAGGGAAATCGATCCCAATAAAAGGTGTTATTACGTGCTCCACTAAGGCAGTTATTTATCTTATAACTTGTCCTTGTAGTAAAAATTATGTAGGTAAAACAAAGCGCGAATTAAAAGTACGTATCTCAGAGCATCGTTGCACCATTAGGTGTAAAAACTTTACTTATCCAGTTGCGGCCCACTTCTTGGAGGCAGGCCACTCGATTTCGTCTCTGCGTTACATTGGCATCGAACATGTCACCCTCCCTAGGAGAGGGGGTGACCTTGATAATTTATTGTTAAAACGAGAGGCTGCCTGAATCTTTAATTTAAAGACCCCTGCGCCCTTCGGTCTCAACGTAGACTTTGATCTGAAGCCATTCTTCTGACTATTGTGACTTTGCCATTGTAATTGTTTGTAAACTTGTGTAGTTAAATTAATATATGATCGTATGCTATCCATTTGTTTGTATGCTGTTCTTTGTATGACATTTTAATATTTGATTATTAATCAATGATATTAGGCCACTCTTGGCCATGATTACAGACACCTGTGTCTTTTGACACTACATAAACGAGTCATCCCGCAGTGTTTGTGATTATACCCTGATGAAGACAGCTTCGCTGTCGAAACGTTGATATTACATTTTTGCATCTGAGCTCTTAGTGTGCGGCTCTCTTTTATTTTCAAGTTTCTACTCCGCTAGCCAGCACCTCGTCTTAATAGGTGTGCGTTTCTTTTTCTTCTAGATTGAGGTGCACCAATGACCAGCTCTGAAACCAGATTGCATAGCAGAGAAGGTACGGTGGGATTCGAAATGGTCGGTAAGCTGTTTGTTAACTTGTCTTTCGAAGACCTTAGAAAGGCAGGGTAGGATAGATATAGGTCTGTAGCAGTTTGGGTCAAGAGTGTCCCCCCCTTTGAAGAGGGAGATGACCGCAGCTGCTTCCCAATCTTTGGGAATCTCAGACGACACGAAAGAGAGGTTGAACAGGCTAGTAATAGGGGTTGCAACAATTTCGGCAGATCATTTAGAAAGAAAGGGTCCAGATTGTCTAGCCCGGCTGATTTGTGGGGGTCCAGATTTTGCAGCTCTTTCAGAACATCAGCTGACTGGATTTGGGAAAAGGAGAAATGGGGAAGGCTTGGGCGAGTTGCTGTGGGGGGTGCAGTGCTGTTGACCTGGGTAGGGGTGGCCAGGTGTAAAGCATGGCCAGCTGTAGAAAAATGCTTATTGAAATTCTCAATTATAGGGGATTTATCGGTGGTGACAGAGTTTCCTATCCTCAGTGCAGTGGGCAGCTGGGAGGAGGTGCTCTTATTCTCCATGGACTTTACAATGTCCCAGAACTTTTTTGAGTTTGTGTTGCAGGAAGCAAATTTCTGCTTGAAAAAGCTAGCCTTGGCTTTTCTAACTGCCTGTGTATATTGGTTTCTAACTTCCCTAAAAGTTGCATTTTACGGGGGCTGTTCGACGCTATTGCAGAACACAACAGGATGTTTTTGTGTTGGTTAAGGGAAGTCCGGTCTGGAGAGAACCAAGGGCTATATGTGTTCCTGGTTCTAAATTTCGGTGTTCACAGTGCATGGAGCCCAGGGTGGCAGGTAGCCTAGTGGTTAGAGTGTTGCACTAGTAACCGAAAGGTTGTGAGATTGAATCCCCGAGCTGACGAGGTAAAAATTCCCTGAATAAGGCAGTTAACCCACTGTTCCTAGGCAGTCATTGAAAATAATAATTTTTTTCTTAACTGACTTGTCTAGTGAACTAGACCCACAATGGCAGTTGTTCCTGAGCTGCTGCTGGCCACTCTGAATGATTTGGGTAAAGCAGTGCAGAATACATTTATGTGAAGGCGTAGAAGGTTTCCCTCGATGCATCCCAGTGAGACGACTGGAGTACCCTGGCAGAAAGGACACTATCAATAAGATGGTGGGGACCTACCAACCTGAGGAAGCTGTGAAGATTACACTGGAGATCCTGAGGAAGATGAACCAGAACCAACTAGCTGAAATGTTAAAAAATATATATTTAAGGGTGATGAGAAATACGGTATTTGCTTAATTACTGGCCTAACTCTTAACCACCTCTTTTTAGGGAATTTATGAATATCATTATTTATCCTGTAGAATTAGAAAGATTATCTCAAAGTACATTTTTTAAGAGTTGTATTACAGTAACTTGCTTTGAATCAACTTAATCTACCATATTTTCTACTATAATATTTGTATCTACCATCTCTCTGTGTCTCTCTCTCTCTCGCTCTCTCTCCCCCTAGATGGCCCTGTTGGAGCTCTGGGAGATGGTTTTAACATGGAAGCATCTTCTTCAGGGAGATCTACAGGACGTTTTCAGCTAGGTGTTGTATTTTATAATTTCTCGCTCAGGTCCTCTTTAGGCTTCTTATCTTTATTGACAATAATAAAATGTATGGTTTATATCCACCTTTGTGGATATGGTAGTTCTAAATGACATGATTTTGTTATATGCAGTCAAGTTGATCATTATTAGCAATCTTGATAAAGATGAGCAAAAAAGACTACAATACTATAGTATATAAATATGTAATATAAAACATACAAATACTGAGCTATATGGTAAGTAAAAAATGAGGACATTTTATACTAATACAATTGTTTAGAGAAATATTTTTAACAGGTAATACAAAAACAAACTAAAAAAGATAGGTGTCAAAATGATTGGCACCCCTGTTTTCAATACTCCAGCACCCTCCCTTTGAGAGGATAATTACACTGTTACACTGAGCCTTAATCTAAAATGTTTTACGAGATTGGAGAACACGTTGGGAGAGATCTTAGACCATTCCTCCATTCAGAATCTTTCCAGATCCTTTATCATTTGCCTGCTCTTATGGACTACCCTCTTCAATTCAAACCACAGGATACTGATATGGCCATTGCACAATGTTGATTTTGTGATTGTTTTGATTAGTGCTTGGGGTTATTGTCTTTTTGGAAGTGTAAGCTTCCTGGCAGAGACAACCAGGTTTTTGGCTAAAATGTCCTGGTACTTGGTAAAGTTCATGATGCCGTTGACCTTACGGGCCCCAGGACCAGTGGAAGCAAATCATCTTACTGGGATGAGTAAGCAGTTAGCGGACAGCAGACAAAGCTACAGCATGAGGTCTGGATCCCTTGGCACCATGGGCTGGAATGCCCCAGAGGTCCTGGATGACAGCAGGAAAGTAAACCCTGTGAGTGGCTCCTGATCTTTACACTAGACCAGAGAACTGTTCAAGTCATTACAGATTCAGAGATAATCCAGAAAGAAATGTGATGAAATAGGCTAATTGGGATTTCCTTACAGGAGTTAAACAGGATAGGATCAAAGTTGATCTTCTGTTGTGGAGATCAAGCTACAGTATATTACACATGCATAAGAAAGATAGGCGCCATCTACACAACCATGGTGTGGGATGTGGACTATGCTCGACATTAGACCACTTTTGGGGATAAAAGAGGAACCACTTTCCATCCATAAGTTTATGCCAGTAAAGTCATATTATTTATATATATATATATATATATATATATATGTATGTGATGGAACCAGGAAGTTTAGGTACAATTTTATGATTGCCAATAGATCATTTGTTCGTTCGACATGGTGGGATCTTTTTGTGCCTGTAAAATGAATTATGTGAGAAATGGCAGTGGAAACGGCTTCATAAGCAAATATTGATATAATAACCATCATACTGACGTAAACTTGGAGTCACGTGATGATATGTTGTGTGGTCCTCCCACTACGAATTTGTTGGCTAGAGAGCACATGTCAAGACCAGAGTAGGCACATTTCTATTTAATGCATGTTTTTGTGACAAAACTATTGGTAGAATTGAAAATACAATGGAAACACATTCAACTTCTGAGTTTGATTTGGTACATGAAAACTTAAGTGAAAAAGTACATTTTGTGTACACTATGTCATCACACTGATTTTTATCCACATATTTATATCCTTAAGTTTTATCTTCAACATATTTGCTTACTAAATATGCTACCTGTATATGAAATAAATGTTGAGACAGATTAAGTTCACTGTGACTATTGCATTCATGAGTATTTAACTTGCACTATATAGTAATTTTCCTATTTAGCTCGTTGGTATGTTTTAGTTTTCATGCCTTGTGCAGAACTAGTCGGCTGAAGATTTCCTGACAGGTAGACTATATTTATAGGATATCTAACTTTAAACCAGGACATTGTGAGGTATTTCAATCTTGCTGCATTATGAGACTTGACGAGGGGATTGGTGTGTTTTACAGGTTTTAGAATAAATTATTAGAATGTACTGTGTGGAATACTCATTGCATGTATTTTCTCTTGCCAGATCTACGTAAATTCTGGTTGTATAAAGGAGGGTCTGTCAGATCTTCTCTGTGCCATAAGAAACAAGGTATGGGTGTCTTTCCAGCTAAATGGAACAACAATACTTTTATGATGTACTATTTATGGCTGGAGGGAAGGAGTGACAAAATTATAATTTGATGTAACAGTGTATGTATAACCTCTGTGCAACAGCCTCGTATGTGTGTTTACCTGATTAAAGATGGACATTTATATTCATCGCTTTTCTTTTTTCCCCCTCCTATAGAAGCACTCTGATTAAATGTTCTCTTACCGCCCCTCCCTAAGGCATAACTGTCGTTTTCTACCAAACAAAACTTACAGTGCTCAGACAAGGGAAGGGCAACTTCTTTGACAGCTCTGTGATTTGTGCAGGACTGAAATTATGCCCTAACTTTATTCCACAGCTCTCACTCTTCACTATACAGAGAGGACAGAGCCCCCCCAGGTGCTGCTTTGTTCTTAGCCTACAATGCATTTAAACACAGTGATAATGTTGCTTATTTTTTTGAGGTGAGTTGAAAACATGATTTGCTTATGCATTTAGACAGTAGCAGCTCTTTGGCATTAAAGCAATTACACACACACACCCCGTGCCCAAGGTCACAGAGCCACTGCAGATGCTGTGGCTCTGTCCTGTACTGGTGAGGACCAGGCCTGCATTGCCTGGGAGCCGCCGACAGGGGGGAGCAGCAAAACAAACCAGGCTCAAAATGTATCCGTCCTCAAGGTCCCCCGAAGCATTAAGAAGCCAGGGTGGAAATGAACTAGTTTAGGCCGTACTGTGTAGTACAGAGATTTTACTTTCACTAGAATCTCTCCTAATGTCAAGTATTTTGAGGTATTCAAGTATTGTACATATTATCTTGACTAACCGGTTTACATATTACATTGACTCTGTACTGGTACACCCTGTATATAGCCTCGCTATTGTTATTTTACTGCTGCTCTTTAATTATTTGTTACTTTTATTTTTTATTTATCTATTTTTTACAAAACCAACAATGAGGGTTTAAGAAAAATAAGTGTTAAGGGCTTGTATAAGTAAGCATTTCACTGAAAGGTGAAATGTTGTATTTGGTGCATGTGACAAATAACAATGGTAGTTTTGTGCAATGTTCCCTCAGTGAGCCTATTTGCTGTAAAGAGGTGTATATTTGTGTATAGGTGATGACTTGATCATTGATAAATCATGGGATGTGGCCATTGTGCCTTTTAAAATAAAATGGTGTTATGTATGTGAGCTCTGTGAGTGTAGACTTCTCTGAAATTGTTTTGCTTACTGCTGCAGATGCTGTTAGTGACAGCTTTTCTCTCTTGAATCAAGACTTTGAGTGCCTGTCTTCCTGTGCAGGCGAGGACAGATGACAAAGGTGTTTGAAATATCGGGTTCTGTTTTTAAAGCAGGGCGTCACCCGAAGTGCATAACTCTTGTTTTCTACCAAACGAAACTTAAAGTGCCAAAAGATAAAGGAAGGGCAACTACTTGACAGCCATGTGATTTTCTTTATTTCACAGCTCTTATTCCACAGCTCTCACTCTTCATTTAAACACAGTGATACAGTGTTGCTTATTTGTTTAGGTGAGTTAACATTAATTACTCATGTATTTAGACAGATATTCCAAAGGGTGTTTGAACTGAACACTGGTAAAAGCATAATGTGTTTATCTTTTCTACTTGTATCGTGTCTCTGTTAGCGTTGTGCTGTACATCAGACACAAAGAAATGTGATCTGATTGTGTTTTTATTGCAGGGCATCACCCAAAGTCTTGTTTGCTTGATCGCTGACACCCCAGAGCTGTGTTGAATACTCTAACCGTACCTTGTGTGACGTGAATTGAGTATATATAAAGTATGCTTATGGGGTCATTGTATGGATATAATTAGTATGCCAAAAGTTCACGGATGTCGTTCTAAATTCGCAAAATATGAAATATACACGCAGAGTACACTATTTCCAAAGATGTTATATCAGTGTTTTTTCTGTACTTTTAGGGCCATAATGCAATTCTTCATGAAATGGGCGTGGCTTCACATCGTTTTCAAATTTGAAGAAAATGGCGAAAAATATGCAGCCGAAGTTCGAGTACAGACAGATACAAATGCATTGCTTTAACTAATTATGAGAAATGTAAAGAAAATGTTGAGTAATGTAAAAACACGTTATGTTGGCTGACAATTTGTTAGCTATGCTGTCCTCACGAACCACATAACATATCATTACATCAGTATGTACCGGTATGTTAGCTAGCTACCTAACGTTAGTTGGCTACTTATACTTGCCAGTATATTAACTATAGGCTAACTAACTACCCAACGTTTATTGACTTGATTTTTCCCGTCATTCTTAGTATTGTCGTGCGTTCTCAATGGACATTCGTTCTGGCTATCTACTCCGATTCCAGAGCATCCGAGCGCAGAATAATGACTTTAGGAGCCAGCTGAATATGGCCGGTGTCAGTAAATGTCGGCAAAAAAGAGCGTAATTAAATTGTTGCCAGCAGCACAGTTAGTCACTAACGCTCTGGATAACATGACAACTGCTTAACCAGCTGTTAGGGCGAGTAGTTGTTACTTTTATTTTTATTTGTAGTCAAACTAGGTTACCTGGAGTAGCAGTTAGTCCAGTGATTAGAGCGTTGGACAAGTAACCGAAAGGTTCCAAGATCGAATCCCTTGGCTGACAAGGTAAACATGTCGTTCTGCCCCTGAACAAGGCAGTTAACCCACTGTTAATTGAAAATAAGAATTTGTTCTTAACTGACTTGCCTAGTTAAATAAAAACATATACAAATAGAGTGGTCACTCTCATTTGTGTCTAGAAGTAGCTGGCCAATGTTAGCTTGGGTGCTTGACTGCCCTTGTATGGTCAGAAAGCTCAAATCAACCCTACTCCTCGCCTGAGCATCCAGTGTTTGCTCCGAAAGCGAAACGCTCTGAATTTACGAGCACACTCCAGATTACATTTAAGAACACACACGAAGTTGTAAAATGTCTAACTAGTAATTTGTTATGCTAACTAGACAGATGAATAGGTATTTAATGTATTACAATTATTAGCTGTAATAGTTTGTGGTAATATTTGATTTATTTTCTAAGTGGAATTAATTTACTTCAGGTGGGTATTTTGTAATATTCATACTACACCGATCAAAAATATAAACGCAACATGTAAAGTGTTGGTCCCATGTTTAATGAGCTGAAATAAAAAAAGTCAGAGGGATTTCCCACATGCACAAAAAGCTGTTGCAATTGCGATTTGACTTGCGATTTAGAGCAAAACACTTGCGTGAACTGTTGGAATAATGGAAATAGTATGATTATTCTAATTCTATAGTTAGAATATAGTAGTGGGCACTTTGAATACAGATAGTATTTGACATGACAACGAATGAAAATGCCAAGGAGGCGTTATTGTGACAGGGTAGGAAACAAATAGTTTGTGTTTCCACAATTTCCACAATGGTGGATACATTTATTACATCCAATTTTTAATTATTAAAGTCGCTAGAGATTTGAGTCAGTATGTTGGCAGCAGCCATTGATGCACCTGTATTGACAACGCCTTTTGGATGATAGCGGGGTGATCAGGTAGTGGCTCGGGTGGTTGTTGTCCTTGATGATCTTTTTATCCTTCCTGTGACATCAGGTGGTGTAGGTGTCCTGGAGGGCAGGTAGTTTGCCCCCGGTGATGCGTTGTGCAGAGCTCACTACCCTCTGGAGAGCCTTACGGTTGTGTGCGGGGCAGTTGCCGTAACAGGCGGTGATACAGCCCGCCAGGATGCTCTCGATTGTGCATCTGTAAAAGTTTGAGTGTTTTTGGTGACAAGCCAAATTTCTTCAGCCTCCTGAGGTTGAAGAGGCGCTGTTGCGCCTTCTTCACCACGCTGTCTGTGTGGGTGGACCATTTCAGTTTGTCCGTGATGTGTGTGCCGAGGAACTTAAAGCTTTCCACCTTCTCCACTACTGTCCAGTCGATGTGGATAGGGGGGTGCTCCCTCTGCTGTTTCCTGAAGTCCACAATCATCTCCTTTGTTTTGTTGAGTGTGAGGTTATTTTCCTGACACTACACTTTGAGGGCCCTCACCTTCTCCCTGTAGGCCGTCTCGTCGTTGTTGGTAATCAAGCCTACCACTGTTGTGTCGTCTGCAAACTTGATGATTGAGTTGGAGGCGTGCATGGCCACGCAGTCATGGGTGAACAAGGAGTACAGCAGAGGGCTGAGAACGCACCCTTGTGGGGCCCCAGTGTTGAGGATCAGCGGGGTGGAGATGTTGTTTCCTACCCTCACCACCTGGTGGCGGCCCGTCAGATAATCCAGTACCCAGTTGCACAGGGCTGGGTCAAGACCCAGGGTCTTGAGCTTAATGACGAGTTTGGAGGGTACTATGGTGTTAAATGCTGAGCTGTAATCGATGAACAGCATTCTTACTTACAGTTGAAGTCGGAAGTTTACAAACACCTTAGCCAAATACATTTAAACTCAGTTTTGCCACAATTCCTGACATTTAATCCTAGTTGAAATTCCCTGTCTTAGGTCAGTTAGGATCGCCACTTTAAGAATGTGAAATGTCAGAATAATAGTTGAGAATGATTTATTTCAGCTTGTATTTCTTTCATCACATTCCCAGTGGGTCAGATGTTTACATACCCTCAATTAGTATTTGGTAGCATTGCTTTTAAATTGTTTAACTTGGGTCAAACGTTTCGGGTAGCCTTCCACAAGCTTCCCACAATAAGTTGGGTGAATTTTGGCCCATTCCTCCTGACAGAGCTGGTGTAACTGAGTCACGTTTGCAGGCCTCCTTGCTCGCACATGCTTTTTCAGTTCTGCCCACACATTTTCTATATTATTGAGGTCAGGGCTTTGTGATGGCCACTCTAATACCTTGACTTTGTTGTCCTGAAGCCATTTTGCCACAACTTTGGAAGTATGCTTGGGGTCATTGTCCACTTGGAAGACCCATTTGCGACCAAGCTTTAACTTCCTGACTGATGTCTTGAGATGTTGTTTCAATATATCCACATAATTTCCCTCTCCATGATGCCATCTATTTTGTGAAGAGCACCAGTCCCTCCTGCAGCAAAGCACCCCCACAACATGATGCTGCCATCCCGTGCTTCACGGTTGGGATGGTGTTCTTCGGCTTGCAAGCCTTCCCCTTTTTCAGCAGTTGTGGCTGCTTTGTGTGATGTATTGTTGTCTCTAGCTTCTTGCCTCTTGTGCTGTTGTCTGTGCTCAATAGTGTTTGTACCATGTGTTGTGCTGCTACCATGTTGTGTTGCTACCATGTTGTCATGTTGTGTTGCTACCATGCTGTGTTGTCATGTGTTACTGCCTTGCTATGTTGTCTTAGGTATCTCTTTATGTAGTATTGTGTTGTCTCTCTTGTTGTGATGTGTGTTTTGTCCTATATTTATATTGTATTTATTTTGAATTTTTAATCCCAGGCCCCCGTCCCCACAGGAGACCTTTTGCCATTTAGTAGGCAGTCATTGTAAATAAGTCAGTTAATAACAAATTCTTATCTACTATAGTTAAATAAAGGTAAAATCAATAAAAAATATGTAAAAAATCCACAGATGATTTGCACACTACCCTCTCCCACCTGGACAAAAGGAACACCTACGTGAGAATACTATTCATTGACTACAGCTCAGCGTTCAACACCATTGTGCCCTCAAAGCTCATCACTAAGCTAAGGACCCTGGGACTAAACGACTCCCTCTGCAACTGGATCCTAGACTTCCTGACGGGCCGGCCGTAGGTGGTAAGGGTAGGTAACAACACATCTGCCACACTGATTCTCAACACAGGGCCCCTCAGGGGTGCATGCTCAGTCCCCTTCTGTACTCTCTGTTCACCCATGACTGCATGGCCAAGCACTCCAACACCATCATTACGTTTGCCGACGACACTACGATGGCAGGCCCGATCACCGCCAACGATGAGACAGCCTATAGGGAGGAGGTCAGAGACCTGGCAGTGTGGTGCCAGGATAGCAAACTCTCTCTCAACGTGATCAAGACAAAGGAGATGATTGTGGACTACAGAAAAAGGAGGGCCGAGCACGCCCCCATTCTCATCGACAGGGCTGTAGTGGAGCAGGTTGAGAGCTTTAAGTTCCTTGGTGTCCACATCACCAACGAACTATCATGGTCCAAACACACCAAGACAGTCGTGAAGAGGTCACAACAAAACCTATTCCCCCTCAGGAGACTGACATTTTTTGGCATGGGTCCTTAGATTCTCAAAAAGTTTGACAGCTGCACCATCGAGAGCATCCTGACTGGTTTCATCCCTGCCTGGTATGTCAACTGCTCCACCTCCGACCACAAGGCACTACAGAAGATAGTGCGTACGACCCAGTACATCACTAGGGCCAAGCTTTTTGACATCCAGGACCTCTATACCAGGTGGTGTCAGAGGAAGGCCCTAAAAATTGCCAAGGACTCCAGCCACCCTAGTCACTGACTGTTCCTTCTGCTATCGCATGGCAAGAGAGACTGGAGCGCCAAGTCTAGGTCCAAAAGGCTTCTTAACAGCTTCTATCACCAAGCCATAAGACTCCTGAACATCTAATCAAATGGTTACCCTACTGTAACTATTTGCATTGACCCTTCCCCCTCACTCCCATTTTTACACTGCTGCAACTCTCTGTTTATTGTCTAAGCATAGTCACTTTACCTTCATGTACATATTACCTCAATTACCTCGACTAACCTGTGCCGGCGTATGTGACAAATAAAATTTGATTTGATTTGAAATTTGATTTATCTGGTACCATAACTACCATCCCTTTATTCTATTCATGCTGTGTACATTGTGTATTTTGCCCTTGCAAAATAGTCCCCTTCTTAAGCTTAGCAGATTAACTCTTTCCAGAAACTGTAGTATTAAATAATGCTTTATTACCACCAGTTCGCAGGTACAGCATTAGAAACAGAGTAAAACTTAAATAAAGAAAACAACCATATAGAGGTTCATACATTTTGTGAAATAGTACAGTTACAAATAGATATCAAACTGGATGGACATCAGAAATAGAGGAAGGACTAAAAACAAACAAAATATAACTATTGTAAAATAGATTGTGTCTGTAAAATGTGTATAATATGTATAAACTGTAGGTAGAAGTCTACAGTTAAAGTCGGAAGTTTACATACACTTAGGTTGGAGCGTAGCCTAGTGGTTAGAGCGTTGGACTAGTAACTGAAAGGTTGGAAGATCAACTCCCTGAGCTGACAAGGTACAAATCTGTCATTCTGCTCCTGAACAAGGAAGTTAACCCACTTTTTCTAGGCCGTCGTTGAAAATAAGAATTTGTTCTTAACTGACTTGCCTAGTAAAATAAAATAAAAACTAAACTAATTTTTCAACCACTCCACAAATGTATTTTCCCAAACATGGCAAGATCAATTAGCTACATAGAACAGATATCTCCAACCATGCAGCTATTACAAAATTACCTAAATCCTCTACTTAAACGATCATCCATACAAAATATCATCATGAATTGTAACGCTAACAAGGATTCTTGTTGAGGCAGCAGGTAGCCTAGTGGTTAGAGTGTTGGACTAGAAACTGAACGGTTGGAAGATTGGGGATTCAAACTGACAAGGTAAAAATCTGTCGTTCAGGGGCAGAACAAGGCAGTTATCCCACTGTTCCTAGGCCGTCATTGAAAATAAGAACTTGTTCTTAACTGACTTGCCTAGTTAAATAAAGGTCAAATAAAACATTATTTTACAGGATATAGAAATTTAAGCAAAGAACAGACCTTACCAGTGAGCAATTGACCTTAAAATGACCTCAAACCAACTACAGGAGCCAGAACATTGTGATTTTGGCAAGGTTTATCAGACTTTTAGAAGGGTCAAGGATATGGTTATATGTGAAATGGGATAGAATACCACTCTTATAGGACAGGATTAAACTGGATGTTTCATGGGTGTAGTTAGGAAGTTAGTTGCTTCAAGTAACATGACTCAAACACAGAAATCTGTAGACAAAAAGTAAACATTGTCGAGAGAAGACTAGTGAGAGGAAAGAGGAAGTGGAGAAAAATAATGACAGAAAGTTGCACACTTTAAGTATGCTCCCAGCAATTAAATGGATAAACCCATAGGTTCACTCATTAAGTTGTTGGAAGAATATAGAGTGTGCAACTTTCTTTCTGTATTTTTATTCAGTTTACTTTCTTTAATCAGGACCTCTTTAAAGATTGGGTATGGTCAGCTCATGTTTGTTATAGGAAAGGGGAAGTGGACATAATGTGTGTAAAGTTAGGTTATCAGTTGTAGGGGATAGCCTATACCCTTTTTTCTGTCCTGGTGAAATGTTTAATGCATTGTTACTCACTCATTCTGTCTTTCTCTCTCCCTCTCCAGAACAAACTACTTCTCACCATTCTTAGTTTGCTGCCATGACATCAAAAGAGGATGGTAAATGTGACATATTTGCTTTGGGATCAGCTAAAAAATAATTCTATTGATTTGTGCAAGTTGCAGATAACTGCTGCAGTTAACTTGCTGTATTTGTATATAATTTGTCTACCATGTTTTGTAGTTATAAAATAAAAAGGCATCCTAAAAGATGCACATTGTGAGGAATGATAACAAATGACATTAAGGTAGCAAGAATCATACTGCTAGAGAGCATTAATACTACACCATTGATATTACATGGACAACTATTACAGTATGATGACAATTTGATGTGTGTCGAACCTGAGTGCAGACAATACTTCCCAGCTTCCTATATGTTTAGTCTTGTCCATTTAGGGCCAGATACACCAAGTGCGATTGTCTAATATTGTCTTGATAACTTGAACTCTTTCTTTTTTAACCTGACTACCAGCTGCTGAGTTTGTGGATAGACACAGGGCTGAGCTCATCCAGAGGGTTCGCAAGGTGATGCCCATAGCAGATGATCTGCTCAGAAGGGGCATGATCCAATATGAAATGTTTGCTAATATTTCAACTTCCAAGACCAACCCAGGCAAGATGAGAGAGGTGTACAAAGCATTGCAGTCAGGAGGGACACCACTTAAAGCAGCCTTCTATAGGATTCTGCTGAAAAATGAACGTCTTCTGGTCATCAATCTGGGTAAAGTCCTCTCTCTTCCTCTTTGTGGTGCAGTTTGTAGGACTACTGTAGAATATGGCATTTTTACACATTTACCATTTGTCACACTCTTCCCCATTCTGTGGGCAAGAACATAGGCTACACACTGATGTTCGTTTAAATTAGGTAAAGTAGAAATGTAACCCAGTCACAACTCAAAAGTTAAATATGTAAGTCTCTGTAAGTGGTTGTCTTAACAGACAAAAGAGGCCGACCATAACTGACCATTATACTCTCAATGTTAATGTCATTAGGCAGCAGAATTTCATTACCACCCAATTTTACCAGAGTACAGCATCCTCAGCAAGGTAGAGACAAGCGGTTGGAGATCAGGGTTAGGGTTAACCCTAACCTCACCAGAACCCTACCTTAATTGAGCCAGCAAACTCAGTCATTTCTTTCTCCCTCTTACTAGGACAACATAGTAACAGACAAGGCTTACTGGCCTATGACTAGAATTTCACATTTGTCCTATCCTGAATGCAAACAAAACCTCCCAGCTTCCTACATGTTTAGTCTTGTCTATTTAGGGCACATACACCAAGTGGGATTGTCTAATATTGTCTTGATAACTTTAACTCTTTCTTTTCTAACCTGACTACCAGCTGCTGAGTTTGTGGATAGACACAGGGCTGAGCTCATCCAGAGGGTTCGCAAGGTGATGCCCATAGCAGATGATCTGCTCAGAAGGGGCATGATCAATCCTGAGGTGTACTCTAATATTCAAACTGCCAATACCAGCCAGGACCAGATGAGAGAGTTGTACAAAGCCGTACAGTCAGGAGGGCCAGAAGTTAAATCAGCCTTCTACAGGATTCTGCTGAAACAGGAACCTCATCTGGTCATCAATCTGGGTAAAGTCCTCTCTCTTCCTCTTCTTGGTGCAGTTTGTAGGACTACTGTAGAATATGGCATTTTACACATTGTCACACTCTTCCCCATTCTGTGGATAAGAACATAGGTGACACTCTGATGTTTGTTTAATTAAGGTAAAGTACAAATGTAACCCAGTCACAACTCAAAAGCGAAATATCTAAGAATCTGTAAGTGGTTGTCTTAACAGACAAGAAGCAGACCATAACTGACCATTATACTCTCAATATTAACGTCATTAAGCAGCAGCATTTCATTACCACCCAATTTGACCAGAGTACAGCATCCTCAGCAAGGTAGAGACAAGCGGTTGGAGATCAGGGTTAGGGTTAACCCTACCCTCACCCTAACTTCATCATGCCAGAAAACTTACTAGGACAACATAGTAACAGACAAGGCTTACAGGCCTATGAATAGAATTTCAAATGTTCCTGTCCTCTGGGGAAGGCAATCAATGTATTGAAAGGTAATGAAAGTGCTTTGAAAGTGTCTGTTTTGTCAAACAAAAGAAGCTGTCTGACCATAACTGATCCTTCAATTCTGAATGCATGCATTGTTCTCCATTTTACCCCATCAAAAGCAGATTCATTTCCTTACCTGCCAAGTTCCCTCTAGGTAATTAATACTTAGAATACTCAGTAAGACAAATGTTCTTGTGTAATATTCTGTAATACAGGGGTCTTCAAATTTTTCTTGCCCAGGGACCCACACCCAGGCAAATCGGCGACCCAGGGACGACCCTTACGTTTACAATTTTAATTTTGAAAATGAAGACAATGGCATGGACAAAATTATTAACAGCCAACAAAAGCTTCATGTAGCCATCAATGAGCTTGCTGCTCATTTCTACTGCAATTTGGCCCACTCTTCAGAAGCAAACTGCTCTAATTCTTCAATGTTGGAGTGGTGGCCTCCACCAACTGCTGTTTTTCGATCTTGCCGTGTGGATGTGATTCAGATCTGGACTCTTCACTGGCCACTCCAGAACAGTTCAGTGTTTCTTTTGGAACCATTCCAGGGTGGTTTTTGTGTGTGTTTGGGGTTGTTGTCTTGCTGGAAGACCCACAACATTCAACAGAGACACAGTGTTTAGACACTGGGTTGAACATTGCAAAACAGCTTGATAATCTGCTGATTTTATGATTTCTTGCACATGTTCAAGGCCCCCAGTACCAGAAGCAGCAAAGCAACCATACAGCATTATTGAACCTCCCCCATACATAATTCATTGTCGGGAAAGTGGTATTTTCTTTGAATGCTTCATTTGGTTGTTGGTAACCAGAGGAAGACCCCACTGCTGAAGGAGAAAACAACACCATCCCCACAATCAAAGATGGGGGAGGTTTGATAATGCTGTGGGGTTGCTTTTCTGCCTCCGGTGCTGGGGCATTGAACGTGTGCAATGCATCATGAAATCAGCAGATTATCAGGTGTTTTGGAGTCCGATGTTCAACCCAGTGTCCAAAAACGCCTCTAAAACATACATCAAAAAGCACCCAGGAATGGTTAGGAAGAGATGCTGGACTGTTCTGAAGTAGCCAACGAAGAGTCCAGATCTGTAAACTCATGGCAAAATCTGAAAACAGCAGTTGGTGGAAGGCATGCACCCCTCAAACATTGAAGAATTAGAGCAGTTTGCTGCTGAAAAGTTGCACAAATTGTCAGTAGAAAGGTGCAGAAAGCTCATTGATGGCTGCAAGAAGCGTTTGTCTGCAGTTATATGGCTCCAGGATTTAGTTTTATATTATTTTAACATCCCCACATTATAATTGGAAGAGGAAGTGTAAACTCTAACATAGCCTATTAGATAGAAAGGTAACTCCAAACACATTTTCTCAAGTAGCAACTGTTTAGCTGGTTGAACAAAGGTTAGCCATGTGTTGGCAATAATGAATGTCCAAAATACTTGTGGGTGCTTTTTCAAAGCCTATGTCAGATGCTTTGTTGAATATTAAGAGTTGAGAAATAGTTGACATGATAAGAAATAACATATTTACCTCTTTTATATTGTAGTCATGCAATGTACGTTTAGTTTATTATGTTATTACTAGCAATATTGATTTTTAAAAATCCACTTTATTTAATAATATATTTGTGAACCACCTGCAGTACATGCGTGGACACCTAGGGCGGTGCAGTACATGCGTGGACACCTAGGGCGGTGCAGTACATGCGTGGACACCTAGGGCGGTGCAGTACATGCGTGGACACCTAGGGCGGTGCAGTACATGCGTGGACACCTAGGGGGGTGCAGTACATGCGTGGACACCTAGGGCGGTGCAGTACATGCGTGGACACCTAGGGGGGTGCAGTACATGCGTGGACACCTAGGGGGGTGCAGTACATGCGTGGACACCTAGGGGGGTGCAGACCCCAGTTTGAAGACCCCATGTAATATATAGACACGCCCTTTATAATGTAATAATTCAATGGGACATATCAGATTATCCATTTGTTGTGACTCTCTCTTTCCTCTCTCTCTCTCTCCTCTCCTCTCTCTCTGTCTCTCTCTCCACTCTCCTCTCTCTCTCTAGAGGAAGCTGTTAGAGATCTAGAAGATGGTTTGAACATTGGAGAATCTTCTTCAGGGAGCATTGCATTGGAAGGTAATGACATCTTCAGCCAGGTCTTGTATTGTATAAACACACACAGCCTGCTAGTGTTTTATATCTTTAAAATATATTTTACACGGTATATCTACCATTGTGCTGGTATGATAGTTCTCAATGACATGATGTTGTGCATTATATACAGTCAGGTCCATAATTATTATCCCCCTTGATATGTATGATGTCCTATTTTAGGTCCTGCATTACCTCCTGCCTCCAATATATTTCCTGGGACTGGAGGAAAACCTGCTGCACTTGGTGAGCTATCAACCATTTTGACATGTTTGTTAAAACCTAAAGTTCCAATTTGGATCCCAATTTACATGAGCATGTATGCAACATAAATCCAATCATTTCAATACTCCTTACAGATTATGTTAAAGGCAAGACAGCAATAGGTGCAATGCTCCCAATTATGCTAATACAATGTGTCATTTTAGCTAGAGAACTTTCTGCAATGTGGGAAATGTAAAACTTGTAGTGTATTTGAGGTTTAAAAAGGCTTCTGAAGTTTGTAAATTCCACTTAGAAATTTCAGTCTTGATTGTCCCGAAAAATCTATCAACCCCTACACAAATGTCCACAAATGAATTATAATCCACATATTCATTTACATTTCCTGGATTATTTTCCTGCTGTAGCAAACTCGCTCAAATTTAAATCCTACATATGTATAATTCTCATAAGCCTTTGATTTAACAGATAAGGTTCTGTGTCTTGACAATAAAGGTACAGTAGGGTGGTATGTTCTGTCTGAACACAGCGTTTTCATTTCGATACAGCATCAGACGAGGAATCGGTTGGAAAGATCACATACTACACCAATAACCATCTTGGAAAAGGTGCCGATGGAATTGTGTTCAGGTAAACCAGCTTAAACGTTATTGTGGAAATGTGTTTGTAACCCAAATCCCCTCTTTGCAGCAAAAATGCCTTTACGGTCGGTTCATTGACTAAATGTTTATCTTTCTCTACCGCTATCCTCCAGGGGTTACTTCCATTGTGATGATGCCAACAAGCGTCCTGCGGCAGTGAAGAGAATTGAACTAGCAAAACAAAGCAATGCTGATCGAGAGGTCACTTTGCTTCTTCAATTGGATGACAATCCCCATGTCGTCCGCTACTTCTGCACTGAGAAGGACAGGCAATTCCTATACATCGCCATCGAGCTGTGTGCCTTCTCTTTAGATAAGGTCTAAGTCAATGACTCACTATTTTATTCTCTGACTTATCCAAGGGGTTAAAACTTGATTATTATAACAGTCTCACATAATGATTATCTGTGTTAGAATATACAGTATACTGAACAAAAATATAAATACAACAATTTCAACGATTTTACTGAGTTACATTAGACTCTAATCTATGGATTTTACGACTGGGACTACAGATCATACTCATCTGTTAGTCAAAGATACCTTAAAAAGGGTAGGAGCGTGGATCAGAAAACCAGTCAGTATCTGGTGTGACCACCATTTGACTCATGCACTGCAACACAGGCTGTGGATTGTGGGCCGTGGAATGTTGTACCAGTCCTCTTCAATGGCTGTGCGAAGTTGCTGGACACTCCCTCAAAAGTTGAGACATTTGTGGCATTGTGTTTGTGTAAGAAAACTACACATTTTAGAGTGGCCTTTTATTGTCCCCTGCACAACGTGCACCTGTGTAATGATCATGCTGTTTAATCAGTTTATTGATATGCCACACCTGTCAGTTGGATGGATTATCTTGGCAAAGGAGAAAGTATCACTAATGGATGTATACAAATTTGTGCACAAAATTTGAGAGAAACACAACTTTTGTGTGTATGGAAAATCTCTGGGATTTTTTATTTCAGCTCATGGATCATAGGCCGAACACTTTACATGTTGCGTTTATATTTTTGTTCAGTGTACATTCCAAGGTTAGAATGCTTGGTGTTCATCAGCGCACTAATACTTGGGTGTCTCTTCCAGTGTTTTACTAAAGAAAATCCTTTTGACCTTCGCGGACTGAACCCAGTGATGCTGCTGCAGCAGACCATGATAGGACTGGAACACCTGCACTCTCACAACATAGGTTCTAATTACATTTTTAAAAGTTTAATTGAACCTTTATTTAACTAGGCAAGCCAGTTAAGAAACCACTTGGCCAAACCCTAACCCGGATGACGCTGGGCCAAGTGTGCGCCGTCCTATGGGTCTCCCAATAACGTCCGGTTGTGATACAGCCTGGCATCTAACCAGGGTCTGTAGTGACACCCATAGCACTGAGATGCAGTGCCTTAGACCGTGCACGTCTCAGGAGCCCAGTAAATGCTGTAGACTGTAGACAATCCTAATGAAGTTACAGTATTGATGACTTTTCCTTATATTATCATTGATCAGATCTATGATCTTCCCACAACTCCAGTAGACTGATTCATCCTGATCTTTTCTCCCCAGTCCACCGTGATGTGAAGCCCCACAACATCCTGTTGAAAGACCATTCTGACTCAGTCACGGTCAAGATCTCAGACTTTGGGATGAGTAAGCAGTTAGCGGACAGCAGACAAAGCTACAGCATGAGGTCGGGAGCCCTTGGTACCATGGGCTGGAATGCCCCAGAGGTCCTGGATGACAGCAGGAAAGTAAACCCTGTGAGTGGCTCCTGATCTTTACACTGGACCAGAGAACTGTTCAAGTCATTACAGATTCAGAGATAATCTTGAAAGAAATGTGATGAAATAGGCTAATTGGGATTTCCTTACAGGAGTTAAACAGGATTGGCCCATTGCTCAAAGGAACAGTTCACCCTAAAAAGTTGATCTTCTGTTGTGGAGATCAAGCTACAGTATATTACACATGCATAAGAAAGATAGGCACCATCTACACAACCATGGTGTGGGATGTGGACCATGCTTGACATTAGACAATAACCCCTTTAATCCAAAATGTTTATGCCAGTAAAGTATACCATTAAAAATGATGGAACCAGGAAGTTTCTGTACAATTTTATGAACGCAATAGATAATTTGTTCGTTCGACATGGTGGGATCTTTTTGTGTCTGTAAAATTATTTATGTGAGAAATGGCAGTAAAAACGGCTTCATGCTCAAATATTGATATAATAACCATCATACTGAAGTAAACTTGGAGTCACATATGTTGTGTGGTCCTCTCACTACTACTTCGGAAACCAAGCCATTTATTAGGCTACAGGTTAAATAAATTATGAACTTGACAGGAGGGTGATTTTGAAAATATTTTTTACCTTTATTTAACTAGGCAAGTCAGTAAAGACACATTGTTATTTACAATGACGGCCTAGGAACAGTGGGTTAACTGCCGACCGATTTTTACCTTGTCAGCTCGGGAATTCAATCTAGCAACCTTTCGGTTACTGGCCCAACGCTCTAACCACTGCTGCTCCCAAAAAGTGAAAGGTGATGAGCTTGATGCTCCTTTCCAATAAATATCCAGGGTCTTATTCTGGTGACATGATGATCGATGTTTGACTTCCATTTGACAAAAATATTCTGTCTCTTATCCATCATAGTCTCATCATGTCGACTAGCCTACCCTGACTGTATCTGCTAGCTAGAGAGCACGTGCCAAGACCAGAGTAGACACATTTCTATTGAATTCAACCGTTTTTGTGACAAAACTATGAGTAGAATTGAAAATGCAATGGAAACATTTTTGAGTTTGATTCCGTACATGACAAAAAAGGAAATGTGTGAACTACGTCATGACTCACTGATCGTTATCCTTAACAAGTCCGGTTGTTGGGAACACACTACAGGCAGGAAAACGCAAATGTTTCTTTATGTAGATTTTAGAATATTCACATGAAAATCTGTCGCCAATTGGATGGAAACCTAACTATAGTTTGACAAATTTGTGAACTATTCTTTAAGGTTGCCTGTAGATTAGAACTAGTAGTGATTGTGGTACTGTTCTGAAACAACTATTATTAAAGACACTTCTCTTCCTCTACAGACCAGTGCTGTGGACATCTTCTCTGCCGGCTGTGTGTTTTACTATGTGTTGACAGGAGGCAAACATCCCTTTGGAGAACCCTATCGGCAGACTGCTAATATCATGGATGGCAAATACAACCTTAACGGATTACAGAAAGACAAACATGGTAAGGTACAACTGAAAGGTTGTGTTAGCACAGGGGAACCCAAGAGCAGACTCAGACCAGGAAACAGGGATGAATGAACCAAGATATTTATTGTAACACAGGGAGAGATGAAGTGCAGATCCAGGGAAGCTCGGAGGAGTTGTAGGAAACCAGATGTGGAGGCTGAGGTTGGAGTGAGCTGGGTTGGGACAGGGTAAACAGATCCGGAGGGGAATCCAAGGGAGTGAGGGTGAGTTGAATGCAGACAGAGTAGCACGGTGGTGAGATATGGAACAGGAGACAGGAACCAGAGTCAGAGCAGCAAAACTGCAGTGAGAGGAGAAACAGCGTCAGGCAAGGAAACGGGCACAACAGGATCTTAAATAATAACAAATAGCTAGAAGCATGACTGACTGAACAGAGATTAGAATCTGGCAAAGTGGAAGTGGCAGGACTGAGTATTTGTAGAGTTCTTGATTATGGAACGGGTTGCAGCTGGTAAGGAGCCGCTCTGGCTCCAGCACACGTGTCTCCAACCACACAATCACACACAAACAGAGAGGGAGGGGGGAGAGAGAGAGAGAGAGTGTACTGGAGCAGTGGCTGCAGGTCAAGGAGACACCGGATGTCCACTAGGGGGTGTGGCAGGAGCAGATGTGACAGGTTGTTTCTGAAATGATCATTAGAGTACTAATTAATTTAAAGTAAAGGAAAATAGTAATTTCTTTGCAGTGGCATCATGTAGCCTAACTTTGAAAATTAACTATAAAGAAAATGTAGGCTATGTGCTAATGATGGTTGTGGGTTTTTAAATGGCATATTGTTGATAAATATATGACCTGAAACATTGTGCCTTCTCACTTATGATTAACCAAATCTAGTATTGTTCTCATTCCTGTAAATGGCCCATATAAATGTGGGATCATAATCTGAGCATAATTTCAGCAGGAAAATAATCTTGCAGCAACAGGAAATATTAATTATTATTTAGTTTATACTTAATTAAAAAAATTTTAGGGATTAATACATTTTTTGTTAGGGCAAATCAATTCAGAAATTTCAAAGAGGAATTTACACATTTTAGAATACTTTTTAAACCACAAATACACTACAAGTTTGCATTTCCTGCCAAGCAGGAAAATTCTCAACAACAAAAGAGTATTCAAATTAAGATCCTACATCTGTAGACACCAAGCCAGAATTTGACCCTATGGAATAGTGATCTGTAATGTTGTCTTTGACAGAGGCCTGATAAAATGTTATAATAAGCACTGCCATTGATTGCTTTTGTCATCATCTTTGTCTCAACTAAAATTCTGTGTCTTTCTTCATTATAATCATCACATTGGTTCAGATGAAATACCCACTGGGCACAAACTGGTTAAATCAACATTGTTTGAATGTAATTTGCCAACGTATTGGGATGTAGAATCTATGTGTAAAATACATTGAATTTGCAAAAAGTCAAAAACGTAAACTGTTGTTTTGAGGGTGAAATTTCAACCACAGGATTATGCATCTTGGTAACCAATGTTCAACAGAGACAAACCTTATATAAAATATGTTGAATTTGTTCCATTGAAACAATGTTAGATCCAGGGTTGCAAAGGGAGGGTATATTACTGGAAACTTTCAAAGTTTACTAGTAAACTACCAGAATCTACCAGAATCTTTAATTTATCTTTATATATTTTTTACACACTTATTTATTTTGCTACAGTATGTGAATATGTATTTATTGTCAGTGTTTTGGAATCAAACTGGTGGCAGTTGAGAAAATAATGAATAGTTGGATGAGTTTCAGAGGTAATTGAAAATAATGAATAGTTGGATGAGTTTCAGAGGTAATTGAAAATAATGAATAGTTGGATGAGTTTCAGAGGTAATTGAAAATAATGAACAGTTGGATGAGTTTCAGAGGTAATTGAAAATAATGAATAGTTGGATGAGTTTCAGAGGTAATTGAAAATAATGAATAGTTGGATGAGTTTCAGAGGTAATTGAAAATAATGCCATTGTTGATAAGATACTTTTTTCATTAATTTGGCAATTTTCTCTTGAAAAATAATGGTCTATCTACTAGAAACTCAATGACAATATGGAAACAGAAATATCAAATTAATACTATATATGAATATATTTTTCAAAAAAGTTGTTAAAGTATAAATTACCGAAGTTACATAGATTGACATAGATTTTTTGTTAATTACCAAAAGTACTGAACATTCCAGTAACTTTGGAAAAGGACTGATAGCTTTGCAACCCTAGTCAGATCTTCAACTTTATATACACTATCAGTAAATAACTATAGGCTGGGCAGCACCTCCTACTGGGGAATAGATCTATCTACAGCTATCCCTTTGATCCAGGGTTTTGACCAAGCCCAGTCCTGCTTTATAGTCAGTTACCAATGTGCTATCATGAGAAGGATTGCTGAGAGATCTCCACTTAAAACCTAAATAGATTCACTGTTGCTATCGAAGTAATTCCAAAGTGTAGGTTTAACAGAGCAAATTAAAGGTAAACATACTTTATCAATCATATATCATCCATGATGCTATTTAGGCCTATACACCAAGTCATCAACAGCTATTGTTTATATTTAGCCCAGGATTCAACTAAAAATAGACAATACATATAGGCCTAGGGTTTCAAACTTTAGTTAATTTCAAATGTAATCTACAAATTAATAATGAAATCAAACTTTATTTAAAGTGGCAATATGCAGCTTTTTGGGCGACCCAACCAAATTCACATAGAAATGTGAGTTATAGATCCATCATTCTACTTGAAAGCAAGTCTAAGTAGCAGTAGATCTGTTCTATGTGCTCTATTTCTATACTTCCTGCTCTTATGTTTTGTTTTTGCGTCTTCTACTTTGGATTTGTAAACCAGTTTCAAACAGTTGAGACAACAATATTTTGGGTTATGGTAATTATACTTCACAGCAGTTTATATGGATTCTCTACACCCCTCAAACTGAACTCTGGACCTCGAAGCCAGTCCCACTGCGTTTTTTCATTGTTCCCCTCTAATCAAGTTCTGATTAGACCTAAGACACCAGGTGGGTGCCATTAATTATCAGGTAGAACAGAGAACCAGCAGGCTCCGGACTTCGTAGGGAAAGAGTTGAATACCCCTGCTCTACACTATACTAGCTTATTTTGTAACATAAATTGAAAGTAGGCAGACTATTTGAGTGTTAACAACCAGGAAATGACAGAGCGATTTCTGCATAGTGCACCTTTAAAGTGCATTTAAAGGTTGATCTGATTTGATTTGGTCCTATTTCTGTAACTTAGGTTTTTGGAGACGCTCATCCAACATCTAAATGATTAATTTGTAGACAAACTGGAATTAAAGCCAGTCTAAGCCAGACTAAGTCAGTGGCACAGATAGAACTATCTAAACAGAAGATTATTTCCAAAACGCTACAACTACCAATTTTTCACATTTGTGTTTTTTCTTCACAAATGATTGCTTATGGGTACCTTCATGTGTGTGTCAAATGTTACTGTTTTTATTCATAGATTTGTATGATGTGTATGAAAATGTTGTTTTTTTGCTAAACTATATATGTCCATTATTTAGCTGAAATGGATATTTGACTGTGATTTGTGGTTGTTTCACCTAGTTATCTTAAGATGAATGCACTAAGTAAGTCACTGGATAAGAGCATCTGCTAAATGTCTAAAATGTTCATGTAAATGGTTGACATACAGATATTACTGTATTGAATAATACAAAAAAGTTTTAATATTGATGTCACAAAGTATCATTTGTACATTTCTTTAGTAAACAATGAGTCATTTGTTACATTTGCATGTGTAAAACCTAGCAGTACAAATTATTTATCTTTGAGTGAGAGATATATAGAACTGTGAAACCATCAAGTGATAGATTTTAAACAAACACGTCTGTCATTGAACAACCCCATGCCATGGTTAGATTGTGAAAAAAAGCACACCAATCTCTTTCAGAATTTCTTTAAACAATTAAAGCTGATTTACCAAACTTTCTGAAAATGGATAAATAGTGTTTTAGAATGAAACTCTTCAAATGTAGATATTTGGTTGCGTTGTAAACCAAACACAATTCAAAATTACTTTTGTAATATAGCCTTAGCCTAAAGTTATCTTATAAACTATTGTAACAGTATTTATTCAACCTTAAAATGAGTAACACATCCGTGGCCACATGTTGATGTAATTGTTATAAATATCTTCCTATGTAATCAACTGAATCCAGTTCATTTGACTTGTGCTATTAGATGAAGCACAGTAATAACACATTAAGTAGTTGTATAAATAAACACAATATCTGACATTGGTATTTTAACTTTGTTTTAAATGTTTGAAAGTGCAGTGATAACACATTTAGGTAACAACAAACCAACAATTGACATTCTTTTCCCATTGTAATTTGGTTGCGCTTTTACAGTAGATGGTCTAAAGCATAGTGATAACAACAAACTTTCAACAACTGTTGACTGTCTTTTTAGTGGGTGAATATACTGTAGGTTATATTCTCATTGATCAAAATCTCCACCAAATATTACCCAGTTGTCCACTTTCATATGACGTGGTGTGTCCAGTGTGGGTACTTTCATATGACGTGGTGTGTCCAGTGTGGGTACTTTCATATGACGTGGTGTGTCCAGTGTGGGTACTTTCATATCACGTGGTGTGTCCAGTGTGGGTACTTTCATATGACGTGGTGTGTCCAGTGTGGGTACTTTCATATGATGTGGTGTGTCCAGTGTGGGTACTTTCATATGACGTGGTGTGTCCAGTGTGGGTACTTTCATATGATGTGGTGTGTCCAGTGTGGGTACTTTCATATGACGTGGTGTGTCCAGTGTGGGTACTTTCATATGACGTGGTGTGTCCAGTGTGGGTACTTTCATATGACGTGGTGTGTCCAGTGTGGGTACTTTCATATGATGTGGTGTGCCCAGTGTGGGTACTTTCATATGATGTGGTGTGTCCAGTGTGGGTACTTTCATATGACATGGTGTGTCCAGTGTGGGTACTTTCATATGACGTGGTGTGTCCAGTGTGGGTACTTTCATATGACGTGGTGTGCCCAGTGTGGGTACTTTCATATGATGTGGTGTGCCCAGTGTGGGTACTTTCATATGATGTGGTGTGTCCAGTGTGGGTACTTTCATATGACGTGGTGTGTCCAGTGTGGGTACTTTCATATGACGTGGTGTGTCCAGTGTGGGTACTTTCATATGACGTGGTGTGTCCAGTGTGGGTACTTTCATATGATGTGGTGTGTCCAGTGTGGGTACTTTCATATGACGTGGTGTGTCCAGTGTGGGTACTTTCATATGACGTGGTGTGCCCAGTGTGGGTACTTTCATATGACGTGGTGTGTCCAGTGTGGGTACTTTCATATGACGTGGTGTGTCCAGTGTGGGTACTTTCATATGACGTGGTGTGCCCAGTGTGGGTACTTTCATATGACGTGGTGTGTCCAGTGTGGGTACTTTCATATGACGTGGTGTGTCTAGTGTGGGTACTTTCATATGATGTGGTGTGTCCAGTGTGAGTACTTTCAAATGACGTGGTGTGTCCAGTGTGGGTACTTTCATATCACGTGGTGTGTCCAGTGTGGGTACTTTCATATGACGTGGTGTGTCCAGTGTGGGTACTTTCATATAATGTGGTGTGTCCAGTGTGAGTACTTTCATATGATGTGGTGTGTCCAGTGTGGGTACTTTCATATGACGTGGTGTGGGTACTTTCATATGACGTGGTGTGTCCAGTGTGGGTACTTTCATATGACGTGGTGTGTCCAGTGTGGGTACTTTCATATGATGTGGTGTGTCCAGTGTGGGTACTTTCATATGACGTGGTGTGTCCAGTGTGGGTACTTTCATATGACGTGGTGTGCCCAGTGTGGGTACTTTCATATGACGTGGTGTGTCCAGTGTGGGTACTTTCATATGACGTGGTGTGTCCAGTGTGGGTACCTTCATATGACGTGGTGTGCCCAGTGTGGGTACTTTCATATGACATGGTGTGTCCAGTGTGGGTACTTTCATATGACGTGGTGTGTCCAGTGTGGGTACTTTCATATGACGTGGTGTGTCCAGTGTGGGTACTTTCATATGACGTGGTGTGTCCAGTGTGGGTACTTTCATATGATGTGGTGTGTCCAGTGTGGGTACTTTCATCACCATGTTTTTGAATGAACAAAGTGCCTTGGCCTTGAACCTGCCCATCGTTACTGTGTCTGTGTGTGTGTTTGGTCTTATCTTTCCCAGAGGACATCGTGGCCACAGACCTGATAGAACAGATGCTGAGCATGGAGCCCCAGAGGAGGCCTTCTGCTGAGAGCGTGCTCAAACACCCCTTCTTCTGGAGCCTGGAGAAACAACTGATGTTCTTCCAGGTCACTATTAAGTATAATCAATGCATAGCTAATGTCAGTTAGCTAGATAACAATATTATTTAATTCTAGTAGGGAAAAATGTAACTGCAACAACAGAAACAATGGGTATTCTATCAATAGAATATATAGCAATAGTGGAGTCCATTGAGCATACAGCAAGAGGGTGGTAAACGAGATGTTGGATTAATTAAAGTACTGTCTTCCCCTGTAGGACGTGAGTGACAGAATTGTAAATGAGACATTGGATGGTCCAATCATACAGCAGCTAGAGTCAGGGGGACAGGAAGTGGTGAGAAATAACTGGATGGAACACATCACAGCAGTTCTGCGGAAAGGTTAGTGACTGGTCTGAGATCAGCGTTTGAACAGCAACACTTTGCAGCCTGTAAAGCCATTTTCTATTACAGTATATTTCTAGTAACATTAACATCCAGATCATAGGTGTCATGAATGACATGACTACATTTGCAGGATGAGTTTATTGCTGGACCAGACACCAGCAACATCTCTGTTTTGTTGTTGTATTATATTACACTAATGACAAACTTTCTTGATATCATAATTCTGTATCTTAATAGAATTGTTGTTTGTTTACTGGCTGTGTTTCCTCCTTCTGCAGATCTAGAAATACGTAAAGGAGCATATGAAGAGGGCTCTGTTAAAAGTCTTCTACGTGCCATAAGAAACAAGGTGTGTTCTGTCCAAATGTTCTGTCCAAATACAATTACCATACTATGTAATTTTTTTTTTTTTTAAATACACAAATGAAGCATAATAATAAAACATTATTTAAACATTATTTAATTAGTCATTACCTGTTAAATGTAGTATTTATCTGACACAAGAAACTAAATGTGTGTAAATGACATTTTATAAGCAACATGTTGTTTCTCATAGAAACACCATTACCACGATTCTCCTAAGGAGGTCCAGGAGACTCTGGGCTCCATCCCTGATGACTTTGTCTCCTACTTCACCTCCCGCTTCCCCCACCTGCTGCTGCACACCTTCCTCGCCGTGCGTTCCTTTGCTGAGGAGCTGACTTTACAACATTACTACCTCAAGTCCAACACGAAACTTAGACGGCAGAAGAGAACACACCCAGAGCCTGACGTGACGACAACCAAGCCAACAACTAAAAAAATGTGACCATAGTGTGAAGACATAACATTACTACCTACCATAGTGTGAAGTCAGGCGCTCCGCTGAGAAGTACTCCCACACACACAGTACATCCCACACCAGCAAACCTCCAATCTATGCCAGTACACTGTAATGTCACGGTTCTTTTTACATGAACAATAGTGGTTTGTCTGAAGAAGAAGCAATCACTTTCACTTGTATGCAGATGACACTGTTGTGTATGCTATTTCACCAATGGCTGACCAGGTTCTGTCAGAGCTTTAATCTGCCTTTATTGTCTTGCTGAAAGCCTTTATTAACTGAAATTGTTACATAATTAATGCAAGGTAAAACCAAGTATATATTATATTCCAAATCACCTAAAAAATGTATCTGATGATTTATGTATACGTACATTGGATGGTGCCCTCATTGATTATGTCCCCAACTAATAAATATCTAGGCATCTGGATTGATGATAGTCCTTCAAAAAGAATGTTGATGAGTTCGTTAAAGGTGCAATATGTAGAAATCACTCTGCCATTCCTGGTTTCTTAAATTGCAATAGTTTGCCTAATTTCAGTTTGACAAAACAAGTAATATAGTGTAGAGAATCATTGCACCATCTAAACTGTGGTGAAATATCTCTTCAATAGTAAGAATATTGTATTTCCAGGTGTTTGAAGCTGGTGTACAAAACTGACAGTAAAAGGAGTAAAAATGAAACTAAAGAACAGGAAGCATATAAATAGTGCACATAGAACATCTACAGCTTGTTAGACTTGCTGTCAATGGGAATGACAGATCGATAACTCACATTTCTATGTGAATTTGGTCAGGTCGCCTAAAAAGTGACATATTGCAGCTTTAAAATGTGAAGGTAGTCCGAAATGAGTATGATTATCTTGTATTCTTTGTTTATTGAAGAGGGTTCTGTTCATTTCCTGGTCTGAGAATTGATGGGCAAGCAGTGGTGCGTTCGACTGCATAGTTATTGAATGGGACGGGTAATGTGGTAGTAGCCTATCCCGAGGGATGTACATGTTTATATCCCAGGTTGTATTAATGCTTAAAGCAGGGGAAGCCCCCTTATTGATATGTGTGCATGTATACTGTATGTTCAAGTATGTTTATGATCTGAAGACATTTCTATTGTAATTCATGTCTTTTGAATGTTGATTGAGTGTGTGAAATGCCTTGTTTTTATTGGTTAAATGCATTATGGGTAGGGGTATAAGAACCCTGTATTCTCATGGTTTTAGAGACAGACAGGGTAAGGTCTATTTATTTGATTGTGTAAATAATTGTACAGTTTGCCGGCTCTTTATCCTCACTTTGCAAATAAAAGCCTCACTCTGAGCAGGAAAAATCAGTTCTGTATTGTTGTTGCCTCACTGTTAAAATCCTACCACAGCGTGTTTCTCACACTATCCCAGAGAACTTGGCCAAACACCTGATAGAATAGATGCTGATTATAAGAGCCCAAGTGGAGGCCTTCTACTGAGAGCGTGCTCAAACACCCATTCTGGAGCCTGGAGAAACAACTGATGTTCTTCCAGGTCACGATCAAGTATAATTGGTCACCTTTAGTTACAATAGAAAATCAAGTCATTTTATTCCCTGAATAAATCTTACCAAAAATAACTACAATGGGGATACAGTAAATAGAACTACAAGAGGCAATCCTGTAGCCCTCTTTCTCGATGACTGGAATCTCTTTCTGGAGTCTGTTTGGCCTTGAGTCATTAATTAGAGCATTATGCATATCATGCTTGCTAAATCTTTTATTTTGTTATTTTCTGGCCATCTGAAATTGTGGGCTCCCTTAGCTATATACAGCAATAAGGTAATAAAGGAGATCTTTGAGGAATTAAGCCATGTTTTCCCCTGTAGGATGTGAGTGACTGGATTGTTGCATAGTCTGAAGGAGTTGTATGATGCCATCATCAATCAGCTGGAGTCAGAGGCAGAAACAGTGGTCAAGAGGAACTGGATGGAACACATCACTGAGGATCTTCCTGAAAGGTGGTGTCTGAGGACCAGTATTTGAACACCAACAGACTGTAAGTCCTTAATATAATTGAAGTACTGTACATCACAGCCACTTTAGCCTGGTCCAACTCAAGAGCACCATGACTGGCACGACAATGATTGTCAGAGGTGTTGGCTAAAACAGATCTGGACCAGGCTACAGCAACATCTCCTTTCTTGGTGGAATCACAAAATGATGGCCTCTCGTGACGACATACTTCTGGATCAATTCTTGCTATACTGTAGATGTAGTTATCATTGTTTGCTTACTGGCTGTCGCTCCTCCCTCTGCAGATCTAGAAAAACGCAAAGGAGCATATAAAGAGGAGTCTGTTGTAAGTCTTTTATGGGCCATAAGAAACAAGGTAAGTGTTCTGTCCATTGGTAATGAATTACATCATATCTATTGATATACTGTATGTGTTATATTATTCTAGTAATTGTATATTATAAAATGTTACTGGTCTCGTACACATTTTGCAGATGTTATTGCAGGTGCAGTGAAATGCTTAAGGATATACATTTACATAATGGTTACCTGGAGGAAACTGGAGGAGGGTCATGCTTTTTCAATTTTTAACCCTCAGGGAAGGGTTTATTATTTTATAACTCTAGTTCAGGGGAGAGTCTTGTCATTTGTAATTGATGAAATGTCAATATTTCTCATTTTTTTAGAATTAATTTTTTATCAGGCTATTTATATCGCTGTGTGCCCGATGTCGCCCCCATCTCTGATTCTCCACAGGGCGTGCAATATCAAGTGTGCCTATAGGCTATTTAGTGAAGGCTGTGGACATTTTATTGAGACCATCGGCTACAAAGTGCATGCTTGGAGAAGCACAGAGCAAAGTTATATTTCTATGATAGCTGCTGAGATGGTGTAAATACAACTAGGCTGTATTACACACTGCAATGGACATTCCAACCCTGAGCCCTGGCCTGCTCTGCTCTTACTGATCAAAAACCTGTCAAAAGCTTTTTCCGAATATTTGTTGATTAGGCCTAGCCTATGTTCTGTTCAGTTTGAGAAGGAGAAAGTGAATATGAGAAGGAGGACTCCAGGTCAACTTTGATAGCTTGCTAATACTATAATTTATTTTTGTTCAAAACAGTATGTTTGTTGCCCATGATGTAGGTCTATTTATCAGACTTATTGACATCACAATAAGACAGATTCTAGTAACTTACATTGTGGTGCTGAAACCTGAAGCAGCGACACAATCAATCGTAAAAGGGCAGCTCATTGAATTGAATTTAATTTATTTTTGGCAACAGACATATATAACAAAATGCACAATGTGGACCCAGACGATTTCACTTGAGAATGCTATTCATTGACTACAGCTCAGTGTTCAACACCAAAGTGCCCTCAAAGCTTATCAATAAGCTAAGGACCCTGGGAGTAAACATCTCCCTCTGCAACTGGATGCTGGACTTCCTGACGGGCCGCCCCTAGGTGGGGCGGCAGGGTAGCCGAGTGTTGGACTAGTAACCGAAAGGTTGCAAGTTCAAATCCCCGAGCTGACAAGGTGCCGTTCTGTCGTTCTGCCCCTGAACAGGCAGTTAACCCACTATTCCTAGGCCGTCATTGAAAATAAGAATTTGTTCTTAACTGACTTGCCTAGTTAAATAAAGGTCAAATAAAAGGTGGTAAGGGTAGGTAACAACACACTGATGAGTGAACAGGGGCCCTCTCAGGGGTGCGTGCTCAGTCCCCTCCTGTACTCCCTGTTCACTCATGACTGCACGGCCAGGCACGACTCCAACACCATCATTAAATTTGACCTCTATACCAGGCGGTGTCAGAGGAAGGCCCTACAAATTGTCAAAGACTCCAGCCACCCTAGTCATAGATTGTTCTCTCTGCTACCGCACGGCAAGCGGTACCGGAGCGCCAAGTCTAGGCCCAAGCCATAAGACTCCTGAACATCTAGTCAAGTGGCTACCCAGAATATTTGCACCCCCCCCCCCCTCTTTACACCAGTGCTACTCTCTGTTGTCATCTATGCATAGTCACTTTAATAATCTATTAATTGCACATCATACTGATCCTTCAAATAAAAACACCTGACCAGCTGTAGGGGGCACAAGGGGCAGTGGTGTGGTTTCCCTTTCTTAGACAACCTTGTCCAAATGGAAACCTTTGCCTGCTTTTTAAAGCTATTTTTACTTTTTATTTTCTTGATCTCCAAGAGAAGGCTTGGCTTCCAAATGCCTGTATGGAAAAACTTGCTCCTCGAAGATTTTACAAGACATGACACTAGCTCTGGTATTGTGACTGTGTTGGTTATAGACACAGTCACAGGCTTGTTGACAGTCAACACAGTCAACAAGCCCACCTCCCGGAACTCCTGTACCCATATATGGATCCTAGGGGGGACATTCAGCATATACGTAACTGATAACAGATTTTTTGATAGCCCACTATACCAAGCAGAGCAGGCATAATCAAAATTACACTGAATCAAGGTTTAGACAAGCAGTTTCTTAACTTTAATGTTAAAACATCTAGTGTTACGATGTAAACGTTTCAATTTGCTTTTTTCTGTCCACTCTTCCGTAAAGCCCAGCTCTGTGGAGTGTACGGCTTAAAGTGGTCCTACGGACAGATACTCCAATCTCCTCTGTGGAGCTTTGCAGCTCCTTCAGGGTTATCTTTGGTCTCTTTGCTGCCTCTTTGATTAATGACCTCCTTGCCTGGTCTGTGAGTTTTGGTGGGTGGCCTTCTCTTTGCAGGTTTGTTGTGGTGCCATATTCTTTCCATTTTTAAAAAATGTATTTAATGGTGCTCCGTGGGATGTTCAACGTTTCTGATATTTTTATATAACACAACCCTGATCTGTACTTCTCCACAACTTTGTCCTTGACCTGTTTGGAGAGCTCCTTGGTCACTTGCTTAGTGGTGTTGCAGACTCTGGGAACTTTCAGAACAGGTGTGTGTATAAATACTGAGATCATGTGACAGATCATGTGACACTTAGAGTGCACGTGAACTCTATTTAGCTAATTATGAAGGTAACTGGTTGCACCAGATCTTATTTAGGGGCTTCATAGCAAAGGGGGTGAACACATATGCACGCACCACTTTTCAATTTTTTGACTATTTTGTTTATGTCCATTGCATGAAATCCAAATAAAAATACATTTAAATGACAGGTTGTACTGCAACAAAATAGTAAAATCACCAAGTGCGTGAATACTTTCACAGGCACTGTATCATTGTTTTGTTTCTTTGACATTGAGGCAGAGCTACAACCTTCTATAGCCGAGGAGACACAAAATGTACTTTACTTGGGATGTAATCTAGTTCTGTCACTGTCAATTGATTAACCTATTCGCTTTCTGAACAATAGAACATTTCTAAACCCAGACAGCTTTTAGGGAAGCACTTGTGACCTTCTCTCATTGGGTTAAGGAAGAAGATCAGCCAGCAGTTAAAGCATATTATTCCTGCGTCTGTAGGCCTGGGATGGAATGGTAGGCCTAACTTTTGAAAGTACCATGCTCAGATTCCTAATGAGGTCCCAGATTTAATTATTTACAAACAGGGACAGTTTCATTGCAAACAAGACACACTGCAACTCAATATTAGGAAGGTGTTCATAATGTTTTGTACACTGTGTATATAATGGTGTGTACAGACAGTATGGACAGTATATGAATAGAAAAGGTGTGTACAGCAGTAGTTATATAGGATGAGCCTTGACTAGAATACAGTATATATATATATATGAAGTCGGTAAAACAGTATGTAAGCATTAAAGTGACCAGTGTTGTACATAGATACTGCTGCCCTAAGGTGCTGCCACTCGAATGAAATACTATATTGGTATTAGTAGTTAATTGTGTAACATTAATACTTATTTAATTATTGAAAAAAATTAAGATTGTTATCAGAATTCATCAAATATATAACATATAGACATATTTATTTGTGACTTCAGCCTCCTTTTTAATATACTGAACAAAAATATAAACACAACATGCAAAAATGTCAATGATTTAACTGAGTTACAATTCATATAAGCAAATCAGTCAATTTAAATAAATGAATTTGGCCCTAATCTGTGGATTTCACATGACTGGGCAGGGGCGCAGCCACGGGTGGGCCTGGGAGTAAATAGGCCCACCCACTTGGGAGAAAGGCCCAACCACTGGGGAGCCAGGCTCAGCCAATGAGAGAGAATTAGTTTTTCCCCACAAGAGGATGTTATTACAGACAGAAATACTCCTTAGTTTCATTAGCTGTCTGGGTGGCTGATCTCAGACAATCCCACAGGTGAAAAAGCCGGATGTGGAGGTCCTGGGCTGGCGAGGTTACATGTGGACTGCAGTTGGGAGGCCGGTTGGACATACTGTCAAATTCCCTAAAATGACTTTTGAGACAGTTTATGGCAGAGAAATGAACATTAAATTATCTGGCGACAGCTCTGGTGGACATTCCAGCAGTCAGCATGTCAATACCACGCTTCCTCAAAACTTGAGACATCTGTGGCACTGTGTTGTGTGACAAAACTGCACATTTTAGTGTGGCCTTTTATTGTCCCCAGCACAAAGTGCACCTGTGTAATGATCATGCTGTTTCATCAGCTTCTTGATATACCACATCAGTTAGGTGGATGGATTATCTTGGCAAGGAGAAATGCTCACTAACAGGGATGTAAACAGATTTCTGCACAAGATTTGAGAGAAATAAGCTTTTTTTTTTTTTGTATGGATGATTTCAGGGGTCTTTTATTTCAGCTCATGAAACATGGGACCAACACTTTACATGTTGTGTTTGTATTTTTGTTCAGTATTGATAGCCTCACTAAATGTGTGCAAGTGACATTTGATAAACTGTATGCTGTTTCCCATAGAGTAACCATTACGATGAAATTCCTGATCTCCATCAGACGTTCCCAAAAGGCTTTATGTCCTACTTCACCTCCTGCTTCCCCCACCTGCTGCTGAACACATACCTGGCCATGCACACCTGTGCTGAGGAGCTGACTTTCCAGAAATGCTACTCCAAGTTGAGAGAGGCGTGGATGGTCTATGACACACCCACAGCCTAAGATCAAAAAGTACTTTACACCAACCTTTGAAGTGATGACAACCAAGCCACCAGACCAAATATTCTGTCTTTTGTTTTGAGGATCTGCAGAGAATGGGAGAAACTCCCCAAATACAAGCTTGCAGCATCATACCCAAGAAGACTTGAGGCTGTAATCGCTGCCAAAGGGGCTTCAAACAAAGTACTGAGTAAAGGGTCTGAATACTTATGTAAATGTGATATTTAGTTTTTATTTGTAAACATTTTGCAAAAAAAAACCAAACCTGTTTTTGCTTTGTCACTATGGGGTATTATGTGTATATTGATGAGGGGGAAAAACGATTTAATCAACTATAGAATAAGGCTGTAACATAACAAAATGTGGAAAAGTCAAGGGGTCTGAATACTTTCCGAATGTGATAACATGATGTCTGTACTGTAGCTACTAATTCATTTTGAAGCTTTGCGAAATCTAATCACTCAAAACTAGTGGTTCACATGGTGCCTCAATATCCTAAATATTCTCTAAGTCCCAGTAATTGGAAATGGGTTCACTTCACATTCATTACAATTAACACATGAGCATAATGGATAATGTTTGTATTGGTAGTTTTAAACAACACAAGACGTTTTAGATAGATGCACTCAAATAATATAAGTATAGGTTACTTCCACTGTGTGGTAGCCCAATAGGCAGCGCCCAGTTTGTCCCTAGCGGCATGCCGTCGAAATGTCTCAGTCCAGTTCAACAACAACTTTCCATGTGCGAGGACAAGCGACATTCAATGCATTTTGTGTGGCCTGCCCTAGAGTAAGTCTTGGGGAAATGCATACTTTTCATCTCCTAATTTTCACCCGCTTTCTAATATCCCTTGCTAACGTTTAGCTATGTATGCACTAGGCATACAATTCTAGCTACAGTTTGTTCTAGCTAGCTTGCACACTTCCTTGTTAATGTGTGTAGACTGTGTAACGTTACGTCTGTCAGCTGACAAATAACATCGATAGTAAGTGGTAGGTCCACAATTTGTTGTAGTAAGTCCATAGTTGCCAATTATCCTAGGCGACCGTTTCATATCATTTTTCAGACTTCTACACTGACACACGGGCTCGTCAGCATTTGGAGACAGTTTTTCCCTAACACCTCCCAGATGTCCCAACTCGACACAGGCCATGGGTTTGTCTAGTTGTCTGTCTGCCCTGTCTCTCTCAGCCCTGCTCACCCTGGCCTTGATAACTTGTTTACACCTTAGCTACCTGTCTGACCAAAAGTTGTCACTGATAAAGTTAACTAGCAAACAACAACCAGATGAGACACCAATACACCTATCAGTAAGACCTGGTTTAGAGGAAGATCCAGCAACAAAACAGGCCGGTGAGAGGGAGATAGTGAACCTCCAGAGGGGTAGCACCCATCCAGCCCCCAGCCACAGATTGCTGTGGGAAGGCCCCCATCCAGCCATCTCCAGTGGTCCCAGAGAGGCAGAGTGTAGGAGGGGGGCCCTGGAGAGCCGCTTTGACTGCGCCCGCGACCGAGTTCTGAGCCAGACAGAGTGTCAGGGGAGAGGGTGCTGCTATGCCCCCCTACCTCAAGGCCTCTCTGGAGGACCCCCCTGGTGCTTCTACCCCCCGTCATACAGCGGCTACAGGATGGGGCCCCTCACTCCCACTTCCAGGGGCCAGGCTGCCACCCTTACGAGGCCCACTCCCTCCTACCTGCCCCGGGATATCTCTACGCTCCGGTTGGAGATCCTGGATGAGACAGAAGGCCGACTGCACCTCACGGTGAGTCTCTGTGGCTGAAAACCACTCGTATATTTACTGCAGAGATACAGGGTTTGGTTGCCATTGTCTTTCTCTATAACATTTCTTTTAAAAGTGCTGCCTCTGAAAAGGGCGTACAGTATTTGCTAAATGTTTTCTCTTTACTTTTTCATGACTTTTATTATAACCAATCGCTCATCACTGAGAATCATTCTTCTCAGACCACATTATTGTGTAAGAGTCATAACACGTTTCTTCTCCTGACAGTTGAAGGATCCGTTGTCCCGGCGATATGAAGTTCCTTTATCCACTGCCCAGTCCAGGGGTAACACTGACACCCAGGACCACCAATATGTTACTGAGTTTCAACCCGACCCTTTTGGGATCATAGTGCGCCGAAAATCCAACGGCCGTGTCCTGTGAGTATTCATCGTCAGTTGTTCTTTATGTCTAATATGTCTGGCACTGGTTCATTGATCAGATCTTATAAACCTGACATAAAACTGTTGTAACCATGTCATAGGACTAACACATAAGATCAGTTAGGATTTATAGATCCCAAAGGGTAAATTGGCTTGCAGATACTACTGCACTGTTGGAGCTAGAAACACAAGCATTTTGCTACACCTGCAATAACTCCTGCTAAATATGTGTATGTGACCGATACAATTTCATTTGATTTATATCGCTGTGTTTCTACTTGTCGCAGTCATAAGCATGACATAAGGTGCCCCTGTCCCTACTTATAGTTGCCATAAGCATGACTTAAGATGCTCTCTGTCCTGACTTACAACTGTCATAATCATGACACCTCTGTCTTCTGTCTGTCAGTGTGAACACCACAGTGGCCCCGCTGCTGTATGCTGACCAGTACCTGCAGCTGTCCACCTCCCTGGCCTCCTCACTGGTGTCTGGGCTGGGGGAACACTACACCCCCCTCAGCCTGGACCTCAATTGGACCTCCCTTACCCTTTGGAACAGGGACATGGCGCCCCACGTGAGTCTGACGTCATTATCATTATCGTCATCATTATCATACATTTGTTTCCTTTTTAAATCATGGTCAGGAGTGGGAAGTCATGTGTCTTCTTTCTCCTCCATGCAGGGCGATGCCAACCTTTATGGCTCTCATCCGTTCTACATGGTGCAGGAGGGGGATGGACAGGCTCACGGGGTCTTCCTGCTCAACAGTAATGCCATGGGTAAGAAAGCATGTTACTCCATGTACCATATCCTTAAGCAGAAATGTTTTGTTCTAATAGGATAGCTTTGGTTTGAGCTAGTAGAGTTTGTAATGTATCATGCTACTTAGCAGCTCTGGACAGAATTTTGTTGTGTTCACATGGCACAGTACTTCAACTGTATCAAGATACAGATTTACATGATGGAGCTGAGTTTGACCTCCTTCTCTCTGTAGAGGTGGTGCTGCAGCCTAGCCCTGCTCTGACCTGGGTGGCTGTGGGAGGAATCCTGGACCTGTACATCTTCCTGGGCCCTGACCCTCAGAGTGTTGTCAGACAGTACCTCCAGGTTATAGGTATGGCTATATATGACCTTTAGCTGTAACTTCCTGTTACTGAATATCATTTTCTTGTCTCATATCCCAATGTTGCTATGGTGGGTCGGGCACTGCTGGGTCACAACTAATTCCTTTTGGGTAATGGCTAAGGGAAAGATAGTGGCTGTCTGTGTCCCAATGTCCTAGTAGTCTGAACTTGCTGCCTCATCTCCTTTCATTCATCTCCTTTCACTTATGTGAAAGAACTAGACTGGTGAAAGCAAATACATTTTCCACCATTAGGCACCATCCACCATATAGGTATTATCCACCATATAGGTATTATCCACCATATAGGCACCATCCACCATATAGGTATTATCCACCATATAGGTATTATCCACCATATAGGCACCATCCACCATATAGGTATTATCCACCATATAGGCACCATCCACCATATAGGTATTATCCACCATATAGGCACCATCCACCATATAGGTATTATCCACCATATAGGTATTATCCACTATATAGGCACCATCCACCATATAGGTATTATCCACCATATAGGTATTATCCACCATATAGGTATTATCCACCATATAGGTATTATCCACCATATAGGCACCATCCACCATATAGGTATTATCCACCATATAGGCACCATCCACCATATAGGCACCATCCACCATATAGGTATTATCCACCATATAGGCACCATCCACCATATAGGTATTATCAACCATATAGGCACCATCCACCATATAGGTATTATCCACCATATAGGCACCATCCACCATATAGGTATTATCCACCATTAGGCACCATCCACCATATAGGTATTATCCACCATATAGGCACCATCCACCATATAGGCACCATCCACCATATAGGCACCATCCACCATATAGGTATTATCCACCATATAGGCACCATCCACCATATAGGTATTATCCACCATATAGGCACCATCCACCATATAGGTATTATCCACCATATAGGCACCATCCACCATATATGTATTATCCACCATATAGGTATTATCCACCATATAGGCACCATCCACCATATATGTATTATCCACCATATAGGCACCATCACCATAAAGGTATTATCCACCATATAGGTATTATCCACCATATAGGCACCATCCACCATATAGGCACCATCCACCATATAGGTATTATCCACCATATAGGTATTATCCACCATATAGGCACCATCCACCATATAGGTATTATCCACCATATAGGCACCATCCACCATATAGGCACCATCCACCATATAGGCACCATCCACCATATATGCACCATCCACCATATAGGCACCATCCACCATATAGGCACCATCCACCATATAGGCACCATCCACCATATAGGTATTATCCACCATATAGGTATTATCCACCATATAGGCACCATATAGGTATTATCCACCATATAGGCACCATCCACCATATATGTATTATCCACCATATAGGCACCATCCACCATATATGTATTATCCACCATATAGGCACCATCCACCATATATGTATTATCCACCATATAGGCACCATCACCATATAGGTATTATCCACCATATAGGCACCATCCACCATATAGGCACCATCCACCATATAGGCACCATCCACCATATATGTATTATCCACCATATAGGCACCATCCACCATATATGTATTATCCACCATATAGGCACCATCCACCATATAGGTATTATCCACCATATAGGCACCATCACCATATAGGTATTATCCTCCATATAGGCACCATCCACCATATAGGTATTATCCACCATTAGGCACCATCCACCATATAGGTCTTATCCACCATAATATGGTGTGGCTTGTTTGGTGTCTGCTGTGAAGTAATACCACAACAAGTCAACTACTTGATTGATGAAAGCATGTCATCCAGCAAAGGCAGCAGCGCGGTCATCAACTACATGCACCATTTCTTCAACTACATGCACCATTTCTTCACCAACTACGGAGTGTGGACCTGAATTTTGAAAACTGCAGTGGCCGAAACAAGAACAAGTTTGTGTTCTGGTATTGTGCCTGGTGGACCATACACAAGCTCCACCACAGTCTGGGCCTTCACTTCCTGATCACAGGCCACACCAAGTTTGCCCGCGACTGGTGCTTCAGCCTCATCAAACAGCGCTTCAGAAAGACCAGAGTGAACACTTTGTCTGAGATTGCTGGTGTTGTGAAGGACAGCACTGTGACAGGAGTCAACATCCCACAGCTGGTTGGACTGGAGGATGGTACGGTGCTGGTGGAAAGCTATGGCTGGTAACAACACCTGACTCCGTACTTCAGGTCGCTGCCACAGTTCAAGCGGTACCAGCACTTCAGGTGAATATCATTTTCATTGCATTGTATGAGGTTATTCTTATTATCTAAACTTGGGAGGTGAATTGATGTCTTCTATATTTTTTGGGTTATTTCCTGTTTTACAGCTTCAATGCTCTAGAGTCTGGTGTTGTTGTCGCCAAGGAGCATTCAGACTCTGCTGCTGCGCAATGCTGACATCCTTCCGCCCATGGATGGTCTGCCTGCACAAGCACCACCTGGACACAGCTACACAAACATATGTTTTTGAGAAGATCAGGGATTTTTGTTGACGAAGAGGCTATGGACATCACATGCCCTGCACCAAAGTCAAGGGCAGGACAGAAACAGGCTCTCCAAATAAATATAGATTCCCTTGTTCATGTGTGGTTCAGACAGACCATCAGCACTATCTGCAGTGCCTCTATTCAAATGACTCTCTCCTGCTACTATTATAATTTATTTATCCTGCTGTTCATCTATCACTGATATTGTTATTGATATTGTTCTTGTACATACTGTATATTATATTTATTTTGACACTTTCTGATATTGCTACTATGCAGGTAACCATTTGGCTGTGCCGTTTACACCTTCTGTAGAGACCCATCCACTTGGCAAGATGTGGCTAGGGTTATAGCATTTATTTCACATGACCCATCAATTAAGTGTGTCTGGGTAGGAGTCAATCAATATTTTAAAATTATTTTATCTGGACACTTTCTGTTTACCTGGAACTTTTCATTATTGTAGACTACTACTACTTTTACCACTTTAAATCTGAATCTTTCCTTAAACAGATGGGTGGGGCTAAGGCTTAAGAGGGTGTGAACAATGCTGAATGGGTGTAGACAAAGAGCTCTCCAGTAGGAACCAAATCATAGGTATCATAGCTCCAGTAGGTACCAAATCATAGGTATCATAGCTCCAGTAGGTACCAAATCATAGGTATCATAGCTCCAGTAGGTACCAAATCATAGGTATCATAGCTCCAGTAGGTACCAAATCATAGGTATCATAGCTCCAGTAGGTACCAAAACAGGTATCATAGCTCCAGTATTTTTTTTATTTTTATTTTTATTTCACCTTTATTTAACCAGGTAGGCTAGTTGAGAACAAGTTCTCATTTGCAACTGCGACCTGGCCAAGATAAAGCATAGCAGTATGAGCAGACAACACAGAGTTACACATGGAGTAAACAATTAACAAGTCAATAACACAGTAGAAAACAAAGGGGGAGTCTATATACAATGTGTGCAAAAGGCATGAGGTAGGCGAATAATTACAATTTTGCAGATTAACACTGGAGTGATAAATGATCAGATGGTCATGTACAGGTAGAGATATTGGTGTGCAAAAGAGCAGAAAAATAAATAAATAAAAACAGTATGGGGATGAGGTAGGTGAAAATGGGTGGGCTATTTACCAATAGACTATGTACAGCTGCAGCGATCGGTTAGCTGCTCAGATAGCTGATGTTTGAAGTTGGTGAGGGAGATAAAAGTCTCCAACTTCAGCGATTTTTGCAATTCGTTCCAGTCACAGGCAGCAGAGTACTGGAACGAAAGGCGGCCAAATGAGGTGTTGGCTTTAGGGATGATCAGTGAGATACACCTGCTGGAGCGCGTGCTACGGATGGGTGTTGCCATCGTGACCAGTGAGCTGAGATAAGGCGGAGCTTTACCTAGCATGGACTTGTAGATGACCTGGAGCCAGTGGGTCTGGCGACGAAAATGTAGCGAGGGCCAGCCGACTAGCGCATACAAGTCGCAGTGGTGGGTGGTATAAGGTGCTTTAGTGACAAAACGGATGGCACTGTGATAGACTGCATCCAGTTTGCTGAGTAGAGTGTTGGAAGCCATTTTGTAGATGACATCGCCGAAGTCGAGGATCGGTAGGATAGTCAGTTTTACTAGGGTAAGCTTGGCGGCGTGAGTGAAGGAGGCTTTGTTGCGGAATAGAAAGCCGACTCTTGATTTGATTTTCGATTGGAGATGTTTGATATGAGTCTGGAAGGAGAGTTTGCAGTCTAGCCAGACACCTAGGTACTTATAGATGTCCACATATTCTAGGTCGGAACCATCCAGGGTGGTGATGCTAGGCGGGCATGCGGGTGCAGGCAGCGATCGGTTGAAAAGCATGCATTTGGTTTTACTAGCGTTTAAGAGCAGTCGGAGGCCACGGAAGGAGTGTTGTATGGCATTGAAGCTTGTTTGGAGGTTAGATAGCACAGTGTCCAATGAGTAGGTACCAAAACATAGGTATCATAGCTCCAGTAGGTACCAAAACATTCAAAGGCCATTTTCTCAAAAGTGAGTTCACAAGTTTATCAACTTTCAAAGCAGAATTTCTTTCCCATTGTTCCTCAAACATGCAGTGTATGATATACCATAGCTGTGAGTCTCTACTTTTATCCAATGTAAAAATACATTTAAAAAATTCAAATTTTGCTACGTAAGTCCAATTTGAGCAGGTTGGTTTGCTCTCACCTTTTGTGAATCTTCCGTCATAGCTAATGTTTATCCCGTCCTCCTCCCCCAGGGTACCCTATGATGCCTCCTTATTGGTCACTGGGGTTCCACCTGTGTCGCTGGGGTTACCGGTCCACTAACGCAACCCGAGAGGTGGTGCGACGCATGCACAACGCCAACTTCCCCCTGGTAAAGATGCTGGAGAAAACACTTATATTGTACTACATTATCACTTGGGTTGACAACTATTGGGTAATGCTAACATTGAATGAGCATCAACATTGGATTAGCAGATTAGCATGGAGAAAACTCATTATAGTATTATCATGCTACAATGGGTTTTCTCCATGCTAATGCTAATTGTATGTTTGCGCTCTCAAGTACAGTATTATCATGCCACTGAGGGTTCACAACTCATGGAAAACACTCACTGCATTCTTTAGTTCAACTGCTTTTGTTTTTGGTCAGGACGTGCAGTGGAATGACCTGGATTATGCAGACAAGCGTCGGGTGTTCACCTTTGACCCCCAGCACTTTGTGGACCTGCCAGACATGGTGAAGGAGTTCCATCAGAAGGGCATTAAGTACATTCTCATCCTGGTAAGAGAGAGGCCTCAACCCTCACAACATGTGGGACACATAGGCACACTAATAACTCATATTAGCTTGAAATAGTGGTTCAATGTAATTTTTGATTCTAAATTACAGTCTGCGTTGTGATTAAATTGTTAAAAGTGCAGTATTGGAAGGTACAAGTCAAGGAAACTTTCCTTCTCAATCCACAAGATGGCAGCAAAAGCATTACTGTCATTTATTTTAGAGGTATCTTTCATGTTTGTTCTCTTTCCCAGGACCCTGGGATCAGCAGCACCAGCCCCCCTGGTACTTACCCACCCTTTGATGAGGGTCAGCGGAGAGGGGTCTTCATCAGGAACTCTACAGGACAGACACTCATAGGGAAGGTCAGACCTAAAACTCTCACTTCTCTATCTGGAGACCCACTGTAAACTGGGCTACATATACTGTGAATAGTTTGGAAAGAACATATTTTTTATCTGCTTGATAACATTGTGTATGTCCATTGTGTATTCAAGTAATGTGTCCTCTGAAAAGCAAGGTTACACTAAACAAAACCCCCTCTTGAAGCTGTGTGTGTGTGTGTGTGTGTGTGTGTGTGTGTGTGTGTGTGTGTGTGTGTGTGTGTGTGTGTGTGCGTGCGTGCGTGCGTGCGTGCGTGCAGGTGTGTGTGTTGTGTGGAAAGGTATGCATGTTCGGTTCCTCACTCGTCTTCCTCTGTGTCCAGGTGTGGCCTGGTCCGACAGCGTTCCCTGACTTCACCAACCCAGAGACACAGAGCTGGTGGGAGGACTGCATTCGGGAGTTCCACTCCAGAGTCCCGCTAGATGGCCTGTGGATTGTGAGTGTGTCTCAGATAGAAATGTCTTGTAGAGGGCTGAAATCATCCCCTATTGTATTGTATTCTATACTTGCACTAACAAGCTTGCATCATCCAGGCTGTTTCAATGCTACTCAGCATCCAGCATACTCTTTCTCTTGTCCCTCTGTTCTCAGGATATGAATGAACCAGCCAGTTTTGTGCAGGGCTCTGTGGAGGGGTGTCCTGACAGTGATTTGGATAGCCCCCCCTACGTGCCACGTGAGTGTGCTGCAGCTGAGTAGTTTCCTGTCTATTTAATATCAATAGAGGAATTTAGTGAATTCATTCATTCATTTCCATTCTGTCTCCATACGGTCATACAGCGGTGATTGGAGGACAGCTGAACACTGGTACACTCTGCATGTCAGCTCAGCAGAACCTGTCCACTCACTACAACCTGCATAACCTCTATGGGCTGACGGAGGCTAGCGCCACCCACAGGTCAGACACAGCACCACAGGGATCAGTGCGTACTTATCCTGAGACTGTTGGCACTTTTACTTCTGCTTGTTTGAATGAAGCTGATTTTATTTATCTTGTCTACATTACATATTTGTAACTGTAGTTGGAAGATCAGTTATAGCCTTTGACCCTCTCAGTGCCCTGGTGAAGGTCCGGGGGTCGCGACCCTTCGTGCTGTCCCGCTCCTCCTTCCCTGGCATTGGCCGTTTCTCCGGAGTCTGGACGGGAGACGTGAGGAGCGACTGGGAGCAGCTCAGATACTCCATCCCTGGTGAGGGGAAAGACATCCCCAACATTCCCATTTCCGTTCCAAGCCATTCCTATTCTCAACAAGATTCCCAAAGCCATTCACAAGCCCTGTGTGTTTTAGCCATCAGAGTACTAATGGTACCGATGCACCATCCAGACAGTACATGTTGCAGTGTGCTCTTACTCAGCAGTTTGTCTCTATTGTCTTTAGTTGAAAGAGTGCCTAGACAGAGTTGGAGCCTTTTCAGTGGGAGTTATCCATGGATTTGAATGAGGGGTTTGAATAGAAAAATGCCCAGACTTGTAATGGAACCACCTACTATTTATTTGATACTATGTAGCTAGCAAGTACAGAGAGATGCCTCTGACTGCCTGACATCAAAGTTAAATAATGAATACAGTAATAATGAATAAAGGGAATTAATATGTTTAATATCCATCTGTCCCTCCACCCCCCCAGCGGTGCTGCTGTTTGGCCTGTTCGGGGTGCCCCTGGTGGGGGCGGATGTGTGTGGGTTCAGGGGGGACACCACAGAGGAGCTGTGTGTACGCTGGACCCAGCTTGGAGCCTTCTACCCCTTCATGAGGAACCACAACGACAAGCCCAACGCTGTGGGTGTGGGTGGTTTTATGGTCTTTACAGTTAACTCGGTTGGATAGGAATTTACCGCAATCTTTTCCTGACCTGCTAATATCTTTTCACTGTCTCTATGTAACCAAGTTACAATGTTTTCCTATTTACCATGGTGGCTGACCTGCTAGTGTCTTTTCACTGTCTCCATGTAACCAAGTTACAATGTTTTCCTATTTACCATGGTGGCTGACCTGCTAGTGTCTTTTCACTGTCTCTATGTAACCCAGTTACAATGTTTTCCTATTTACCATGGTGGCTGACCTGCTAGTGTCTTTTCACTGTCTCTATGTAACCAAGTTACAATGTTTTCCTATTTACCATGGTGGCTGACCTGCTAGTGTCTTTTCACTGTCTCTATGTAACCAAGTTACAATGTTTTCCTATTTACCATGGTGGCTGACCTGCTAGTGTCTTTTCACTGTGTCTATGTAACAGTCCATCAGTCCCATGTATTATGAATTGAGGTAACTCTAGCTCTGTGTGTAGCCCCAGGAGCCCTATGTGTTTGGTCAGGAGGCCCAGACAGCCATGCGTAGCGCGGTGATGTTACGTTACTCTCTCCTGCCGTTCCTCTACACACTCTTCTACCACGCACACACCTCCGCAGACACTGTGGCCACGCCTCTCTTCCTCCAGTACGTCCCTCTACTCCTCTTCTTCAGTTGCCATTGTCCAATCTTCCCTTCTCTCTCTCTTCAACATTTGGATACTATTGTAACACATCTTATTTACTGTGTTGATACTGTTCTCTGGCCCTCCCTCTCTGTCCATCTCTCCCAGGTTCCCCTCGGACCCTAACTGCCAGACCATAGACAGACAGTTCCTGTGGGGGAGTTCTCTGCTTGTCAGCCCAGTGTTAGAGCAGGGGGCAGTGGAGCTGGCTGCCTACCTCCCCCCGGGGACTTGGTACAGTCTGCACAATGTAAACAGCTCTGAGATTCAATACAGTTATACACTGAGCGTACAAAACATTATGAACACCTTCCTAATATTGAGTTGGACCCCCCCCCCCCCCCCCCCCCCTTGCCCTCAGAACAGGCTCAATTTGTCGGGGCACGAACTCTACAAGGTGCCGAAAGCCTTCCACAAGGATGCTGGCCCATGTTGACTCCAGTGCTTCCCACAGTTGTGTCTAGTTGTCTGGATGTCCTTTTGGTAGTGGACCATTCTTGATACATACGGGAAACTATTGAAAACCCAGCAGCGTTGCAGTTCTTGACACAAACTGGTGCGCCTGGCACCTACTACCATACCCCGTTCATAGGCACTTAAATATTTTGTCTTGCCCATTCACCCTTTGAATGGCACACATAAACAATCCATGTCTCAATTGTCTCAAGGTTTAAAAATCCTTATTTCAATTCTCCTCCCCTTCATCTACACTGATTGAAGTGGATTTAACAAGTGACAACAAGAGATCATAGCTTTCACCTGGATCAGTCCATGGCATGGAAAGAGCAGGTGATCCTAATGTTTTGTACACTCAGTGTATTTCTGTAGGCCTTTCATAATGTCACTGCAATTAGTTTGCAACTGATTAAAGGGATTCCTAGGAGACCGAGACCATATTTTCTGTCGTCACACAGATTGATAAAAATCCATCTGTGTGAGCCTTTCTTAGGGTCTTGAAGGCTTACTTTAGGACCAGGCAAAGATGTGTAATACGGTTGTACTGTGTATACTAGAACCATATTTCAGTGGTCACCTCTTTCATCCCTTCCTCATTAGGGCCAGCCGTTCTACAGTAAGGGTCAGTACCTGCTCCTCCCAGCGCCTCTGGACACCATCAATGTCCATGTGAGAGAGGGACACATCATCCCACAGCAGGTGTGTGTCCTCTGTACACAATAGAATTTGGTTGTCTGTTGTTTCATTGTGCGACAAAGCTTCATCTTAGGCCCATATTGTGGGTGTTACATACTGATGATGGAGGAGATGAATGAGCTGCCAAACTCTTATATCATGAAATCAATTAAAGTTATTTGTCATAGAACAAGAGACCCAAAATTCCTTTGTGAAACTATGTGATAAAACCTCAAATGAAATACTCTCTGCGTACTAATCTGACAATGTTGTTTTGAAGCTTGTATGAGTTTGTGTAAAACCTGTTGCCTGTCTTAATCAGTAATTATATTATATCTTTAAATGAAAAATCCCCTCATACCCCCTCTAACTGAGATACAGGAGCCAGGCCTGACTACCTCAGCTTCTCGCAGTAACCCTTTCCTCCTGACGGTGGCGCTGTCTGCTGGGGGCTGGGCCTGGGGTGACCTGTTCTGGGACGACGGGGACAGTCTGGACACCTTCCAGAGAGGAGACTACTCCTATGTTATCTTCATCGCTGGACAGGTAGGAGATGTAGAGGTCACATAGGGTCCTGAGTTTTTCCTGATCACATGACCTGACCAAGGAAAACTCTGGGCCCAAGTTATAGCCCACTTCAAGGCTGTCCCTGATGCAGTGAAGAAAAGGAAGTAAGCTTTATGTGACATCTTTTTGAGTGCGGACCATCAAACCTTTTGTCTGTCCTACTTCAAGGTATTTCATGACATCTGGGTAGGAAAAACGTAGGGCCCTAATTGGACTTTAAAGAGGATGGAGATCAGAGAATTATCTAGGGTGATTTGGATGTTTCTGCAGTACAGTATGTTTCTAGCAATGCTCTCAAGATTGAGATCCAGGTCCAATCCAATCAAGATAGAAGACATACTCTTTCCCTGCCATCCTGTGAACAGTAGACCTAACTGTTAATGTCTAATGTATACTGGTACTATACATGTGTGTGTTTGCCAGTGGGGATAAATAAGGTTTTCATTTGATCCAGTCCCAGGTGATGAGTGACCCCCTGCGTCAGAACGGGGCGCTGGACGGGCTGGTGCTGGGAGGGCTGCGAGTGTTCGGGGTGCCTTCCCCACCCCGCTATGTATGGGCCAATGGAAAGAAAGTGTGGGATTTCTCTTATCAGACTGACACCAAGGTGAGCTGTAGCTGTCTGAGTTACCTCTATAGAGTTCAGAATTAAGAAATAATAGAACGAACAGTCTAATTCTGCTTGCCTACCTGTCTATTCTATTCTACAGTATAATATGATATTGTTTATAATCCTTTCTTTCTGTGTCTGTCTGTAGGTTCTGACACTGACCAGCCTGGCCCTGCCCATGTCAGAGGTGTTTGAAGTCCTGTGGACCTTGTGAGCTTTATGAACTGTATGACTCAGTGGACTCTGGCCCAGTAGACAGCTTCTCAGGTGGTTCTAGAACTCCTGAACTAGCACATCTCTGACAAAAACCTCCACTCAAAGTTTCCCCTCAATCACTGCTACCCTGGATAAGACATTGCTCTAATAGACTCCTGGGTTTCTGAATGGACAGACTACACTGAAGAATTTTTGGAAATCATGTTTTTATATTCAACTGTATTTTCAATAAAATGATGTGAACTGTGTGGGTTAAAGCTCCATCAGATATCTCTCCATTTCCTTGTTGTTGCAGATGAGTGATTACATGACATTGTCTCAGGTGAGATTCTGAGACAGTGGTGTGAATTTGAGAATTGTGGTCATTCTAGAACACTAGGCCAAAATGTATTGTTGTTTTACTATTTTAATTTGTCTATAAGAATATATAAATATTTTTAAAATATATTTCTAACCTTTTATTTTATTTGTTAAGCACTTTTGAAATGCATCACCTGTAAGAAATGTTCTCTATAAATAGCATTTGATTAATTGATAAATATTGTGCTGAGGAGGACAGCAGTGGCTCTACACAATTATTTTTATTAATTGAACATTAAAATTGACCAGAATATGCCCATTCTGTACTCTTCTAGTATGATGGTAGGCTCTGTGTTAAGTCTCATCAAATTACTTCCAGTGATATTGCCACATTGTTACCATTAAAGGCAATTGATAGCTCTGGGTTTGTTTCTCCTAAGCTAAGCATTGTTTCTCGTGTTCTCCTATTAGTGAGCTGTCACCACTCAGTGTTTGAATGTGCAGTCAATTATCTCTTTCTTAATCTACTTCATAGTCCCGAGGGTGGTCTAAGGCACTGCTTCTCAGTGCTAGAGGCATCACTACGGACCATGGTTCGATTCCAGGCTGTATCACTTCCGGCCATGATTGGGAGTCCCATAGGGCAGCGCACAATTGGCCCAGCGTCGTCCGGGTTTGCCCGGGGTAGGCCGTCATTGTCAGTTAAGAACAAATTCTAATTTACTTGCCTAGTTAAATAAAAATAGTCTTCCCATCTGGAACATCTTCCTTATAACTCAGTGCAGTTAAGCTCAATACATTTACATATTGTAAACTATTCTGAATTGTAAATATCATACCTGTAATATGGTTATGTTAGCTTATGTTTTAAAATATTTGTTGTTATTGTTTAAAACATTGCCCTCGAAATACCTTGTTTTGAAATAGTAATTTTGAAAAGTGCTGTTTATTGTTTAAATGATTGCTCATTGTCCTTGCTGCTAGTGGTTTACCTGCCATATATAAGAGTTCCAGCGGGACATCTGAGATCCGCGTCATGATGCTCCGACTCCAGCTCCACTGGTCCTGATAATGCTCATGTGAGTTCGGGATCAGCCAACTGCAGTGAAGCTTTCGGCATTGACCTCTAAAACGTCATACTATGATAAAAGGTCAGCCTTACTTAGATATATCATTGTGGTGTGTTGACGATCATTTGCTTTTGCTAATAAGACAAACATACTTCCAAATGTAAGGCGATCCTAATAGTTGACTGGTCCGTGCATTCACAGAAGCAGCCTATATCCAGTCTGCCATCCCGGAAGCAGAGGAATTTGGGGGTTGGGTTAGAGAAACATAGCAGCTCCGCGTGCGGTAGAGAAAGACCGCACGGATACAAACACTCACACCGCGTAACAAAATACCGAAGACGTGACCTCAAACTACACGGATACAACCACCATAAACATCGCTCCGGAATGGATAAGCGGCAAAGACAGTAGTCTCGGGTGGGACAGAGGGTGAGAAAGCAAGACCGCATCGCCTGTGTTTTTGAGTGTGCATTTATTTATTAAGTCCACTGCTCGCACAGGTGTACACCGATGACCGAGAAAGAATCAAACGACCTCGTTTATTATGGATAAGGTTATGCTGTTTGTAGCCTACACGACCCCCTTATTTCCTAGGCTAGGCTATTCCTTTGGCGAACTATGCGGGTTGGTCGGGATGTGCACTGCATGTGATGGGGAGAAATTTGAGGACATAGGCCAGACAACTAGACTAAAATATGTATTCGTGATGGTAGGCTTAAATACAGATAAAATCCCTGCCCGGCCAAACCGATAGCAATGTCGGAGAGGCAGGAGAAGGACTGGGCCCGTGAAAAATAATGGTGCGGCAGCGAGAATTCCGCTGCTCCATCCTCTCCTGTCAAATGGATGTTGCCTGTCATTGGTACAATGTGTCAATAGTTGATGTAGCCTCGTCATCACGGACGGGACGCCACTCTTGAGGATACTCCTCCGTTACTATGTCGCGTAGGCTATTGATAGCCTACAGCTAAAATGTACATATGGCTATCTCATTGACTTCATATCTATCAGTTTATAGCTATAACAGAGTCAAATTATAGGCCTATGCTTTGTGAATGTGATTTGGAAAGGTGAGCTAACCCAACAATTTTCAGCTCCCATTCGAGTTGTCTCACCTAGGCTACTTCCATTCAAGCTCTACTTTACTAGGTCTAATGTAAACAGAATACTTATTGCTCTGTCTGTGTCTGATACATAGTCTATTGACTCTTTGCTCATGGAAGTGAGTCAGCCTGAGGGATTGCAACTCACTGAGAGTCCATGTGGTTATTTAAAGTCCTTTAGCTGCCCCTGAGGCAGTGGTTTGGTGTCACGATCCAGATGAACAGGAGAGGCAGTTCATTATGGAAGCCTCCTCTATTCAAATGTCAGCAGCCTGACAAGTTTGTTAGCGTGGCCCGGAGGTGAACTTGGACACACTGATCTGAGGCACTGGAATCCTCTGCGTTTATAGTCATTGAGGCTGGCAGGACACAGTGGGATACTGTACTGATACACTTGCTCTGTAATCTCATTGGGAAACGTTTGGTTGTCTCAGAAAATCCTTAGGACTGTTTTTCTGAACAAAACATCTCCATACAGCAAGGCAGAAGGAGATGAATACTAAATTAGATTAATGGTTACAGAAAAAATGATGACCGAATGCAGACTTCACACTCACAGGAGAGTAACACGTTCTTTGGAAAGCTGTCTCCATTGTTGGAATGCTACAGTAGGACCAGTGTGAGGTGACCGAGGCTAAAGTGGAGGAGACAAGGCAATGTGTGAACACACACTGAGGTGATGACAGCATGGAAGGAGGAGAGAGCATTGTGCTATATCAGTCAGGCTCCCTGCTTAGTCATACGCTGAATATGGAATCATATCACACTCTGACCTCTTCTCGCCCTGCTGCTATCATACCGACCAGAATAACCTCAGGTTATGGATACACACAGAGAACTGGTTATAGCTGTTGTTTTACCACCAAATAACCTCTAACTTCCCTGTTTTGGTGGAGATCTCCACTGTCTATCAACTGGTTAGGGGTAGCTGTTGTCTGGGGCGATCAGAAGACTATGAAATGTAGCTTTAATCTGCTGAGGTGTGGATGGAAGGTCCAGGGGGGTATAGTTGACACTGAACACCTGGTATAGTGAGTTCAGTCTGGTTTACTACTGCTCATTTGCAAGTGAATTCAATGGATTGGCTTAGTTCTGTAAGCAGTTACCATGCAAATGTTTAGGTGAGCAGCTCAGCGCTATGGTCAGAGTGGTTTTAGGATGGTTGTAGTTCTGAAGAATAGTGTGGACATGCAGTGTTCTAAGAGAGAAACTTAATCATTGTAAAGTGTTACCCGGCCAAATGAGTACCTCACTCACGCTCCCTAGCCTGGTACCCGGTCTGTTTGTGCTGTCCTGCCAACTCCTATGATCATTGTCAGTCCAAAGACCATAGCAGTTGGCAAGACGGCACAAACATATCTGGGACCAGGCTATAGTACATACTCACTGGCCTTGCCCGGATTCCGGGGTAGAAGACTTCCTGTCCGAGTCCTGATAAGCCAGTAGGGTGAAGTTACCCCTAGATGCTGATCTTGTGTCAGTTTTGCATTTCCCCCACAAATTGTTAGAATTGGGAGAGGGGAAGCTGATCCTAGATCTTTACCGAGGGGAAACTTCACCCTGGAGCCCTGTTAACAGGAAGTCGTGCGGCATAGAGTTAATCAGAGGAGGTAAACATGGCTACCTCCCAAATGGCACTCTATTCTCTATGTAGCACAGTACTTTCTACCTCGGCACATAGGGCTCTGGACTAAAGTAGTGCACCATATAGGGGATAGGGTGCCATTTGGGTCACTGGTCATGACTCAGGGTTCTCAGGAAGAGGAAAAGGAGGGAACATTCCACACATTCAGGAGTAGTGGGGCACTGGGAATGTGTTCGATGTCATAGACTGTAGTGATAGGGAACTAGGCTACATTATCATAGGGTCGCACAGAGGAACTTACATAGTATGGACCAACACTGATATGCCAGTAGCGCTAGTGGCCAATTCCAGTCATAGCAGAAAGGTTGACTGGAGTGAACAGCAAAATGATTTTGTTTACAGTCCTAGTGTAGTCTCTCTCATCAGCCACTGTGAAAGCTATGAGTCTGGCATGAGACTAGTCATAGTGTAGTCTCTGTCATCAGCCGCTGTGAAAGCTGTGAGTCTGGCACATGAGACTAGTCATAGTGTAGTCTCTCATCAGCTGCTGTGAAAGCTATGAGACTGGCACATGAGACTAGTCATAGTGTAGTCTCTCATCAGCTGCTGTGAAAGCTATGAGACTGGCACATGAGACTAGTCATAGTGTAGTCTCTCATCAGCTGCTGTGAAAGCTATGAGTCTGGCACATGAGACCAGTCATAGTGTAGTCTCTCATCAGCTGCTGTGAAAGCTATGAGTCTGGCATGTGAGAGCAGTCATAGTGCACAGTTGTGTGACATGTTGAGAATAGCCATAGATGCTGACATCTGTTAGCTCCTAATAACAGACTAGGATTTCACATAGAAGGATAGACCAGGTTTGTGTAGTGTGTGTGTGTGTTTATTCAAGGTGGGGGACACACTTGCACACACACCTACACTAACAGAGCCAAGTGTGTGAGTCAAGATGGTTGACGTGGCATAGGAAAACACTAACTGTGAGGTTTTGTTGCATGGCAGGGTTGACTTGTCGGGGTAAGAACACACTAATACTGTACAAACATCACAGTGTAACTTGAGTACAAATGTCTGTCACTGCCTTTAAATGAAAGCTCAACCTGTAAAAGAGTTAGCTTTGCCATGTATGACTATATACGTTGCCTTCAGAAACTATTCACAGCCCTCGATTTATGATGTTATAGCCTGAATTAAAAATGAATAAAATAAAACATTTCACACCCATCTACACACAATAATAATGACAATGTGAGAACATGTTTTTAGAAATGTTAGGACATTTTAAGAGCTTTGCACACCTGGATTGTACAATATTTGCACATTATTCTTTTAAAAATTCTTCAAGCTCTGTCAAATTGGTTTGTTGATCATTTCTAGACAGCCATTTTCAATTCTTGCCATAGATTTTGAAGTAGATTTGAGTCAAAACTGTAACTAGGCCACATTGAAACATTCAATGTCGTCTTGGTAAGCAACTCCATTGTATATTTGACTTTGTGTTTTAGGATATTGTCCTGCTGTAAAGGTCATTTGTCTCCCAGTGTCTGTTGGAAAGCAGACTGAACCAGGTTTTCCTCTAGGATCTTGCCTGTGCTTAGCTCTATTTGTTTCTTTTCATACAAAAACATCTAGATTCTCTGGTCTGATGAAACCAAGATTGAACTCTTTGGCCTGAATGCCAAGCGTCACGTCTGGAGGAAACCTGGCACCATCCCTACAGTGAAGCATGGTGGTGGCAGCATCATGCTGTGGGGATGTTTTTCAGTGGCAGGGACTGGGAGACTAGTTTGGAACGAGGGAAAGATGAATGGAGCAAAGTACACAGAAATCCTTGATGAAAACCTGCTCAGGACCTCCAACTGGGGCAAAGGTTCACCATCCAAAAGGACAACGACCTTAAGCGGTACAGCCAAAACCACGCATGGGAGAATCTCCCCAAATATAGGTGTGTCAAGCTTGTAGTGTCATACCCAAGAAGAATCGAGGCTGTAATCGCTGCCAAAGGTGCTTCAACGAAGTACTTAGTAAAGGTTCTGAAAACTTATGTAAATCAAATCAAATTGTATTTGTCACATACACATGTTTAGCAGATGTTATAGCGGGTGTAGCGAAATACTTGTGTTTCTATCTCCAACAGTGCAGTAATATCTAACAATACGCACAACCTAAAAGTCAAATGAAGAATATATAAATGTGATATTTCAGTTTTTATTTTTAATAAATTAACTAACATTTATAAAAAACAGTTTTTGCTTTGTCATTATGGGGTATTGTGTATAGATGAGGGGAAAAGACAATTTAATACATTTTAGAATAAGGCTGTAACAAAACGGAGAAAAAGTCAAGGGGTCTGAATACTTTCCGAAGGCACTCTATATATGATTTGTTAATTTGAATAGGTAAATGTCATACTGTAAAACACTAGTGCCCCATGTCCTCCATTCTGACCTGATTCTGTCTCTCTCCATCCCTGTCCCCCTCTCTCACCTTTCCTCCTCCCCCCACCCCAGAGGATGGGCGCAGAGTCCTGGTGTCGGTGTAGATGTCTCTCGGTCGGCTCTTGCGACGCGCCTCCTCAAAGGCCTCGGACCTCCTGACCTTTAACCCAGGGTCGGCGGGTTCGCGGAACGGCTTGGACGGAGAGATCATCTTCTCCAAGAACAATGTGTGTGTGCACCCTGCCGAGCCCCTCCCGGGCCTGCCCGAACACCACCCAGGTACAGTATATAGCTGTCTAAGAGTCCCCTACATAAGGGTCCTATTCATTAGGGCACACCGTAACGAACGTCTTTGAAATGGAGAAAAGCATTTATCGGACAAGTTCAGGCAGTCCCTTCCTGTTTCAGTCCGTTTTCTTGCATTTGGTGCCTAGTACATACAACCCTGGGGTGTATTCAGTGAGCTGAACTATTCTGAACATCACAGAAATGTAATGAATAGCACTAACACGATTACCTATTCTACCTGACAATCATATTTGTTCTACACCATACATTTCTATCTGAATGTTCTGTAACATTACATCCTCCTGAACAGGCCCCAGCTATGACTATAGCGTTCACCTATTCCTCTGCTGTTCTTCTCTTCCCAGTGCGTCCTATAGTGTCTCTCTCTCTTTCCACCATGTACCGATGAGCTCTCACCTGAGAGATATGAGACTGTATGGTTCATTGTCTCTCACCTCTGCATTTCCTTGTTTGTTCATGAGTCAGATCTCCTTATTTCTTTTCAGGTTACTTCCTCTTTGCCTCACTTGTTTTTTGTCATACCTAGTAATGTTTCCATGTACAGTATGCCACTACTTTGTCACCTCTTCCATCATGGTATGGTATGTTAGCTATGGACAGTATATTTGTGTATCAACTTATTAAGGTTATAGATGTCTAATATATTATAGTTCTCAGGCCAAAAATATTTTTCCCATGAACCAGAAGTCAGATTGACTCCAGATTTGGTATATCTATCTATCTGACTTCTGGTTCATGGGAAGAAGGTTTGTCCTGAGGAGAACTGACTGGGTTCTGGGATCCTTTTCTCTTAGTGTGATCTTCTCAGGTGACTTCGGTTCTTGTGTTTTCTTGTGTGTCCTCTTTCTCAACCTGTCTCCAATCCTCTGATTATATGATTTCATCAGAGTGAGTGTGTGTTCTCGTGTGTGTGTTGTTGTCTGTGTTCCTGTGTGTTTGTGGCCATGTTTCTCCATCTCTCTCATGACTTCCTTCTCTCCTCAGGGTACCTGTGTGTGCACATGGAGAAGGATGAGAGCCTGGGAACCACTCTGATCCTAACCTGGGTTCCCAACTCCCGCATCCAGAGACAGGACGAGGAGGCCCTGCGTTACATCACCCCAGAGAGCTCACCTGTCCGCAGGAACGCTCGGCGCAGGCCCCGCAGGTAGAGTGGGGGGAAGGGAACGTAATGGACTTCTGTAGCTGGTGATATTGCAATAACGGGTGTTATCGGGAAAACGGCTTGTATCGCGGTAACAGGTTTTATCGTGATAACTGCTTGCATCGCGGTAACAGGTTTTATTGTGATAACTGCTTGTATTGCGGTAACAGGTTTTATTGTGATAACTGCTTGTATCGCGGTAACAGGTTTTATTGTGATAACTGCTTGCATCGCGGTAACAGGTTTTATTGTGATAACTGCTTGCATCGCGGTAACAGGTTTTATTGTGATAACTGCTTGCATCGCGGTAACAGGTTTTATTGTGATAACTGCTTGCATCGCGGTAACAGGTTTTATTGTGATAACTGCTTGCATCGCGGTAACAGGTTTTATTGTGATAACTGCTTGTATCGCGGTAACAGGTTTTATTGTGATAACTGCTTGCATTGCGGTAACAGGTTTTATTGTGATAACTGCTTGTATCGCGGTAACAGGTTTTATTGTGATAACTGCTTGTATCCTGACAACTGAGCCTGAACTTTTGTAATATAGGTGAACACTGTTTCAGGATGGTGCTTAATTTCTGGTCGAATTTCATCCTCTGAAAAAACATTTTACGGTAACACTAATGTTAACCCTACCTGCAGGCCCCATTCCCGACACCCTCCCGCCCAGGAGGAAGATGAGGACCGGGAGGAGGAGGAGAGGATTGGGAACGGAACTGGGATTGGAGGGGGCCTGGGTCTGGAGGCCAGCATAGAGCCCCCTCCTCCCCAGCAACAGCAGTCCCAGTCTGGGACGGATGAGGGGGATGAGCTGTCGGCTGACGAGGTGAGCAGGGACAGCACCATGGGCTCGGACTCAGACACCACCTTCTCCTCACCCTTCTGTCTGTCGCCCGTCAGCGAGTCCCTCTTTGAGAGCAGCGGCTCTGTGTTCCTGGACAACGAGAGCAGGTGAGCTGGGAGGGGATGTGCTTGTGTGTGTGGATAATACAGACCTTGGTTCATATTGTAATTTAAATCCTTTCAAATACTTTATCAGGGCTTTGAGTTTACATGTTATCATTAAACCAATAGAAAAAGTCAGGCTAATGCAAATAAAAGTATTTCAAAGATTTCAGTATTTGAATGCAGGTCTGTTGTCTGCACGTATTTGTTTGTGACTTGTGTTAGACATGGATATGAATGGGGTGTTTTGGTGAGTTATTATCAGTTGGATTTTGTGTGAATTATCTATGCGAGTTAGCTATTGATATGCAGGGCACAAATGGAGCTGTAGTTTCCATGGTATTTATAATTTATGTATGTATTGAATCCAGTCTGTCAGTTCAGACGCTGAATATTGGTGTCTTTATCTCGCAGTGGAGACATTGAAATAGTTTAAGCATATAAGTACATGACAGAAATGCTTTTCCAATTATTTGGGTAGAGAAGCATCCAACTTGTTAAATAAATATTTGAAACTGAATGCCAACAAGAACCTGCTACCTTTTGCATAAATATCCTATGGATATTTTAGGTAACTGGCGATTTGATCGTTTCCCCACCACTTTATAAAAGAGTTTTAAAAAGAGAGCGAGAGAGAGAGCAGCAGTGGTCGTCCGTGTTTAACGGCTATAACCTTGAATCATGTTGAACCTACACTCCAGATGCCAGTTTCTCACCTTGCAAGACAGAATTTCTCACCAGATCAAGGTAGTTGCAATAGGCCAAATCTACCACATGGTGGAGCCACCGAGAAGGGGATAAGTGTACTCTTACTGTCATTGGGGGAGGTTCACACTTCACACAGCATTTTTTTAAATTAAACCTTTATTTAACTAGGCAAGTCTGTAAATGAGAATTTGTTGTTAACTATTACTGCCTCCCAAGGCTGGATGTGTCACTGTAGGAGAGAATGGGCTGTTAAAGCAGACAATTACAAGGTTATGGTAATATCCAGTAGATGTAGGTTCTTATTGGCAACATGGGCCAAAACACACACATTGTCCTTCGCTAAATCAATCCAATTTAAGCAGCTTAGTTAGCAGTTAGCACACACATTCAGTATGTGGTCCATGCAGGAATTCTACCAACACTCTGCTCCAACCAACTAAACCATCTGGACTAAACCACTATCATGTTGCTGTACTGACCTTATGGCCATTCTCCTTTATACATCCCTCAGAGGTCGTTTCCACACAGAGGTATTTGGCCAGAAACACAGCCCAGGATGAGGGAGTTTGAAGTGTGTGTTTGTCCATTTAACACTGTAAGTGCAGTTAGTGTGTGACTTGGCAGCTTTCTCTTGCACTGCCTCTAACCTTTTCTTCCTCTCTCTCTCTCTCTCTTTTTCTCTCTCTTTATCCTTCGCTAATGTTTCTCTTTAACTCAATCTCCATTTTTTTCTCCCTGTACTTCCTCTCCCCTCTTCACTCCCTCTCTCTCCCTGGGTCTGTGTGAAACTCTCTTTGATTCCTCCCTGCTCCTGGGGTTGTTGTACTGGGCTGTGTGTCAACTGGGTGGATTAGAGGAATGGAGAGTGGTCTGGTCGGGGCCTACAGGCAGCAGCCAACCCCTCTGGAACAGCACAGCTCTCAGCTTTAATTGACACTGTTAAGGGGCCTGGGACTGGAAACATGTCACTAGGAATCATGCAGAGAGAAATAATCTGTGTGCAAGAAAGTGAGTGGGAAGAGGGAGTGTAAGAAAGTGAGAGTACATTATGTTGTTGTGTGGGAGAGACTGTGTATTGTAGCTTTGTGTGTGTGCATGCATGCATATGTGTTCCCAATGCTATTATTGTTTCACACTTTTGAAACTCATCTATATGGTTAAGCTATTAGTGGCTCCAGTACAGCATCTATATGGCTCCAGTACAGCATCTATATGGCTCCAGTACAGCATCTACTGTATATGGCTCCAGTACAGCATCTATATGGCTCCAGTACAGCATCTATATGGCTCCAGTACAGCATCTATATGGCTCCAGTACAGCATCTATATGGCTCCAGTACAGCATCTATATGGCTCCAGTACAGCATCTATATGGCTCCAGTACAGCATCTATATGGCTCCAGTACAGCATCTATATGGCTCCAGTACAGCATCTACAGTTGAAGTCGGAAATTTACAAACACTTAGGTTGGAGCCATTAAAACTCGTTTTTCAACCACTCCACAAATTTCTTGTTAACGAACTATAGTTTTGTCAAGTCTGTTAGGACATATACTTTGTGCCTGACACAAGTAATTTTTCCAACAATTATTTACAGACAGATTATTTCACTTACAATTCCAGTGGGTCAGAAGTTTACATACTGACTGTGCCTTCAAACAGCTTGGAAATTTCCAAAAAATGTCATGGCTTTAGAAGCTTCTGATAGGCTAATTAGCATAATTTGAGTCAATTAGAGGTGTACCTGTGGATTTACAGTGCCTTGCGAAAGTATTCGGCCCCCTTGAACTTTGCGACCTTTTGCCACATTTCAGGCTTCAAACATAAAGATATAAAACTATTTTTTGTGAAGAATCAACAACAAGTGGGACACAATCATGAAGTGGAACGACATTTATTGGATATTTCAAACTTTTTTAACAAATCAAAAACTGAAAAATTGGGCGTGCAAAATTATTCAGCCCCTTTACTTTCAGTGCAGCAAACTCTCTCCAGAAGTTCAGTGAGGATCTCTGAATGATCCAATGTTGACCTAAATGACTAATGATGATAAATACAATCCACCTGTGTGTAATCAAGTCTCCGTATAAATGCACCTGCACTGTGATAGTCTCAGAGGTCCGTTAAAAGCGCAGAGAGCATCATGAAGAACAAGGAACACACCAGGCAGGTCCGAGATACTGTTGTGAAGAAGTTTAAAGCCGGATTTGGATACAAAAAGATTTCCCAAGCTTTAAACATCCCAAGGAGCACTGTGCAAGCGATAATATTGAAATGGAAGGAGTATCAGACCACTGCAAATCTACCAAGACCTGGCCGTCCCTCTAAACTTTCAGCTCATACAAGGAGAAGACTGATCATAGATGCAGCCAAGAGGCCCATGATCACTCTGGATGAACTGCAGAGATCTACAGCTGAGGTGGGAGACTCTGTCCATAGGACAACAATCAGTCGTATATTGCACAAATCTGGCCTTTATGGAAGAGTGGCAAGAAGAAAGCCATTTCTTAAAGATATCCATAAAAAGTGTTGTTTAAAGTTTGCCACAAGCCACCTGGGAGACACATCAAACATGTGGACGAAGGGGCTCTGGTCAGATGAAACCAAAATTGAACTTTTTGGCAACAATGCAAAACGTTATGTTTGGCGTAAAAGCAACACAGCTGAACACACCATCCCCACTGTCAAACATGGTGGTGGCAGCATCATGGTTTGGGCCTGCTTTTCTTCAGCAGGGACAGGGAAGATGGTTAAAATTGATGGGAAGATGGATGGAGCCAAATACAGGACCATTCTGGAAGAGAACCTGATGGCGTCTGCAAAAGACCTGAGACTGGGACGGAGATTTGTATTCCAACAAGACAATGATCCAAAACATAAAGCAAAATCTACAATGGAATGGTTAAAAAATAAACATATCCAGGTGTTAGAATGGCCAAGTCAAAGTCCAGACCTGAATCCAATCGTGAATCTGTGGAAAGAACTGAAAACTGCTATTCACAAATGCTCTCCATCCAACCTCACTGAGCTCGAGCTGTTTTGCAAGGAGGAATGGGAAAAAAATTCAGTCTCTCGATGTGCAAAACTGATAGAGACATACCCCAAGCGACTTACAGCTGTAATCGCAGCAAAAGGTGGCGCTACAAAGTATTAACTTAAGGGGGCTGAATAATTTTGCACGCCCAATTTTTCAGTTTTTGATTTGTTAAAAAAGTTTGAAATATCCAATAAATGTCGTTCCACTTCATGATTGTGTCCCACTTGTTGTTGATTCTTCACAAAAAAATACAGTTTTATATCTTTATGTTTGAAGCCTGAAATGTGGCAAAAGGTCGCAAAGTTCAAGGGGGCCGAATACTTTCGCAAGGCACTGTATTTCAAGGCCTACCTTCAAACTCAGTGCCTCTTTGTTTGACATCATGGGAAAATCAAAAGAAATCAGCCAAGACCTCAGAAAAAAATGGTAGAGCTCCACAAGTCTGGTTCATCCTTGGGAGCAATTTCCAAATGCCTGAAGGTACCACGTTCATCTGTACAAACAATAGTATGCAAGTATAAACACCTTGGGACCACGCAGCCATCATTCCGCTCAGGAAGGAGACGCGTACTTTGATGAACGTACTTTGGTCCCAAAAGTGCAAATCAATCCCAGAACAACAGCAAAGGACCTTGTGAAGATGCTGGAGGAAACCGGTACAAAAGTATCTATATCCACAGCAAAACGAGTCCTATATCGACATAACCTGAAAGGCCGCTCAGCAAGAAAGAAGCCACTGCTCCAAAACCGCCATTAAAAAAGCCAGACTACGGTTTGCAACTGAACATGGTGACAAAGATTGTACTTTTTGGAGAAATGTCCTCTGGTCTGATGAAACAAAAATAGAAGAACACCATCCCAACCGTGAAGCATGGGGGTGGCAGCATCATGTTGTTGGGGTGCATTGCAGCAGGAGGGACTGATGCACTTCACAAAATAGATGGCATCATGAGAAAGGAAAATGTTGCTTCAATATATCCACATCATCTCAAGACATCAGTCAGGAAGCAAGCATACTTCCAAAGTTGTGGCAAAATGGCTTAAGGACAACAAAGTCAAGGTATTGGAGTGGCCATCACAAAGCCCTGACCTCAATGCTATAGAAAATTTGTGGGCAGAACTGGAAAAGCGTGTGCGAGCAAGGAGGCCTACAAACCTGACTCAGTTACAACAGCTCTGTCAGGAGGAATGGGCCAAAATTCACCCAACTTATTGTGGGAAGCTTGTGAAAGGCTACCCGAAACGTTTGACCCAAGTTAAACAATTTAAAAGCAATGCTACCAAATACTAATTGAGGGTATGTAAACTTCTGACCCACTGGGAATGTGATGAAAGAAATAAAAGCTGAAATAAACAAGATCCTAACTGACCTAAGACAGGGAATTTTTACTACGATTAAATGTCAGGAATTGTGAAAAACTGAGTTTAAATGTATTAGGCTAAGGTGTATGTAAACTTCTGACTTCAACTGTATATGGCTCCAGTACAGTATTCTAAACCACTGAAGGACAAAATTGCTATTTTTTATCTTTAAAACTTTTAAATTCTTAATGTATCTCAAAAGTATTTTGCTGCCCTGTACAATTGTTAGAATCTTAAACATAGGTAATTAAATCATAGTGAATTTCCATGCAAATGTACAATAATATATTTATATAACAACATAAAACCTATTTTTAGCTCTCCTCCTTTCCTTGCCCTCCCCAGAGTTTTGATTAGATGCTGTGTTTATATTTTTGTTTAGTATAAAAACATGTAATGTGTTGGTCCCCTGTTTCATGAGCTGAAATATCTCAGAAATGTTCAATATGAACAAAAGCTTATTTCTCTCAAATTTTGTGCACAAATTTGCTTACATCCCTGTTAGTGAGCATTTCTCCTTTGTCAAGATAATCCATCCACCTGAGGTGTGGCATATCAAGATGCTGATTAAATAGCATGATCATTACACAGGTGCACCTTACGCTGGGGACATTTTTTTTTTCTTCACAAAACACAACTCCACAGATGTTTTGAGGGAGCATGCAATTGGCATGCTGACTGCAGGAATGTCCTCCAGAGCTGTTGCTAGATAATTTAATGTTTATTTTTCTACCATAAGCCGCCTCCAACATTGTTTTAGAGAATTTGGCAGAGCCCAACCGGCTTCACAATCACAGACCACATGTAACCACGCCAGCCCAGGATCTCCACCTCTGGCTTCTTCACCTGCGGGATCATCTGAGACCAGCCACGCAGACAGCTGATGAAACTGTGGATTTGCACAACCGAAGAACTTCTGTACAACTGTCAGAAACCGTCTCAGGGAAGCTCATCTGCGTGCTGGTCGTTCTCACCAGGGGCTTGACCTGACTGCTATTCACCAACTTCAGGGGGCAAATTCTCACCTTCGATGGCCACTGGTACGCTGGAGAAGTGTGCTCTTCATGGATTAATGCCAGTTTCAACTCTAACGGTCAGGTGGCGTTGTGTGGGTGAGTGGTTTGCTGATGTCAATGTTGTGAACCGAGTGTCTCGTGGTGAGGTTATGGTATGGGCAGACATAAGCTATGAACAAACACAATTACATTTTATCGATGGCAAGTTTGAATGCACAGACATACCATGACGAGATCCTGAGGCCCATTGTCGTGCCATTCATCTGCCGCCATCACCTCATGTTTCAGCATGATAATGCACTGCCCCATGTCGCAAGGATCTGTACACAATTCCTGGAAGCTGAAAATGTTCCAGTTCCTCGATGGTCTGCATACTCACCAGACATGTCACACATTGAGCATGTTTGGGATGCTCTGGATATACGCGTACTACAGCGTGTTCCAGTTATTGTCAATATCCAGAAACTTCGCACAGCCATTGAAGAGGAGTGGGACAACATTCCACAGGCCACAATCAACAGCCTGATCAGCTTTATGTGAAGGAGATGTGTCGCGCTGCATGAAGCAAATGGTGGTCACACCAGATACTGACTGGTTTTCTGATCTACGCCCCTACATTTTCTTTAAGGTATCTGTGACCAACGGATGCATTTCTGTATTCCCAGTAATGTGAAATCCATAGATTAGGGCCTAATGAATTTGTTTCAATTGACTGATTTCCTCTTATGAACTGTAATTCAGTAAAATTGTTGAAATTGTTGCGTATTTGTGTATTTCATTCAGATCCCCATTAGCTGTTGAAAAAGCAGCAGCCACACAACATAGAACATGACAACATGCAGAACACTAATAGATAAGAACACAAATGTAAAGCTACATTTAAAACATCTAAAGAAAACTGTTAGTGTGTCTCTTCACAGTCCGCGTTGTTCCTTGAGGTGTTTCATATTTCTTGCCTGAGTTACCATGTAGTCATTTTCCCAGTCTCTGTTCTTACTTGGGGACTGGGTTTTTGAGCTGTGATAACTGGCTGAAAAGACAACGTGGTACTTTCAACACATCAATATTTCTTACAACGATCGACAGTGATTCAGTCAATCTCTCGTCCACTCTGAGCCAGGAGTGGCTGATATGCATGTTATTGACATTGGCCCTCCATGTACATTTGAGGGCCAGACGTGCTGCTCTGTTCTGTGCCAGCTGCAGCTTTTCTAGGTATTTGTTTTGCCGCACCTGACTGGACAACTGTTTGGTTGCATGTGATGTAAAAACAAATCAGAGCATCTCTTTATCACAGACAGACCTCTCCCCGTCTTTACAACAATGCAATCAATACAGTTTACAATCTAATAGAACACCAAGAAGTGTAGTCTCTTCTACTTGCTCAACAGCCACATCATTCATTGAGTTTAGGGACCATGGGGGTTGAGCCCCAGGCTCTGGTTCTCAGGGTGACGCCAGAGCTCTGTCCCTAGGGTAGAGCATCACGTAGGTGGCGAGCTTGTAGCTGTAGCTCCCCTGACGAGGGACATGCCATTAAAACAGCTTTTCCATCAAAACATGCTGTTGACACATACTGAGTGTACTAAACATTAAGAACACCTTCCTAATATTGAGTTGCACCCCCCCCCACACACTACTTTTTGCCCTCAGAACAGCCTCAATTTGTCAGGGCATGGACTCTACAAGGTGTCAAGCGTTCCACAGGGATGCTGGCCCATGTTGTCTCCAATACTTCCCACAGTCGTCAAATTGGCTGAATGTCATTTGGGTGGTGGACCATTCTAGATACCCACCGGAAACTGTTGTGCATGAAAAACCCAGCACCGTTGCAGTTCTTGGCACTTAAATATTTTGTCTTGTGCATTCACCCTCTGAATGCCACACATACACAATCCACGTCTCAATTGTCTCCAAGGTTAAAAATCCTTCTTTAACCTGTTTCTTTCCATTCATCTACACTGATTGTAGTGGATTTCACAAGTGACATCAATAAGGGATCATAACTTTCACCTGGATTCAGTCTATGTCATGGAAAGAGCAGGTATTCCTAATGTTTTGTCCACTCAGTGCATAGTCTGTGTATAACACTGTATACATAGGCTATAGTGTAGTCGCTATAGAGAACAGCATCAGCTACTAGTGTGAATATTTAGCATTAGCTCATTGAGATCCACTGAGGTAGATGGCATTTAAAACGTCTCCGTAAGCTTACAGTAACATAACAGTGGGTGCTATCTTCACTTCATTGATTAAGTAGACGACATTTAAAACAGGTCCATGTTCAACACCTTCTGTTGATGCTGATTAGTTAACTGGAAAGCCCATAGAGACAGATAGCTTAGCAATATCTCTGACAGTTACAGTAGTTAGCATGTAGCGCAGTTTAAATATTCCTTTAAGGCAATGTTTTAATCAATCAAATGTTGTCAGATTTTATTCAAACAGACCATTAAGTGTGAGACTTTTGGTTTCTGTATGTTCTCTCCGCACCTCAATGTAATACAATAGGCCTATGATGCAGACCTGGGTTCAAATACTTTTAAAAATCATTTCAAATTCTTCTGCCGGGCTTGATTGAGATTTCCTGTTGCAATGGAACCGATAGACCAAAATCTGCAACGCCCGTTCACCAGGCACTCCTGACAGATTTCAAATAGTTTTTGAACCCAGGTCTGCTATGACTAGGTTTATATTGAGGCAGACAGACTCTCCCCACTCCTCTGTGCTGTAGTGTCCCAGGACTGGGACCTTGTTCATGATTTGATACATGATCCAGAGGGCAGTGAATCTGACCAATGAGGTGAGACCTTACTGTCTCGATGGATCTCACATTATTTTCCCATATACAGGTATGTGACAACCCGAGACATGATCAATTCACAACCATTGATTTAGTTTGAAACTGACCAGCTCTGGCTCCTCTCATGGGACCAATAGGCTGTTTGTATTTATTATGGACTTAGAGAAATACTGTTCCATCGGCATACAAGGAAACAGCATTTAAATGTGAATGTTTTTCATATGATTGACTTGTGTTTACTGGCCCTATTTGCAATTAATACGTCACTGTGATTCTCAGGTCTGGCTCTCCGAGACGTGTCATGGGGTGTGTTTTGGTTGTTAATTGTTTGATTTACCCCCTTACCCAGGTGTGTGTGTGTGTGTGTGTGTGTGTGTGTGTAACGCAGTAGAGGAACCCCCAGCTCGGGTTACAGTGCCGGGGAAACAAACAGTGGCCGTGGGGGAATGACTGGGGAAATTGGAAGGCAGACGCTGTGATGTGTGTGTGTACAGTTTCTGTTGTGTGTGTGTGTGATGTGTGTGGTTCCCCCCCTGCACAGTAACCGCCATGCATTCTTCTCTGTCCCATGGTCTAAGCCAGAACAATCCCAGGACATAAAACAAGGAACCACAACAGGGCAGTAAAATAGACTCCTGATATTCAACACTAGTCACAAACAGTACATAGCCCCCTGTTTGCCATATCTATGCTTATGTGTTGTTAGAATTACATCCGTGTGCAATGCAATGATTCTCCAAAATCATGGTCCCATCAGTTTCCCTTAGACGCTGATCTAAGGTCTGTTTTGCATTGAGCCAGTAATAGTTGTGGGTGTAAGTTAATCTGATCCTATAACCAACTCAACTTCTCCCCCCCTCATTTTCTCAGGGAGCTGTGCGACGAGTCCATGACCCATTCGGCTAGCTCCGCCTCCAGCCTGGACAGCCACGCTCCCTCTGAGAACAACAGCCAATCGCAGGGCATGCGGTGGGAGGAACAGCAGAAGGTGCTGGCGTTGGAGCAGCTGGGGGGAGTGTTCCGGGTCGACCTGGGTCACATGAGGTCGCTCCGCCTCTTCTTCAGGTCAGCCAGGGGTCATGTGGGGTCATGTTGTCTGGATACTTTAAGACCTCAGGAACTTTACTCTCATAACAACTCACCTGCATACAGTTGTGTTGTTTGGCCTGTGAGGGTAAAGGGGAGGATTATCATTGTCCAACGATTACAAAAATGAAAAGTCACTTCAGAAACTGGGCCTATATGTATGTAAAAAATGACTGTATTTGACAATTCAGGAAATGTTTCTGAAATTCTTCTCCAACTGAGAGTTTGCTGTATATGTTATAAGCCATGTTTTAGCAGTGCAGTAACATTGTATGTGTGTTTCTGTATGTTTGAATGGTATGTTGTGATTCCAGTGATGAGGCGTGTAATAGTGGTCAGCTGGTGATCGCCAGCAGGGAGAGCCAGTATAAGGTCCTCCACTTCCACCACGCAGGTCTGGACAAGCTGGCTGAGGTCTTCCAACAGTGGAAGTGCTGCAGAGAGACGCAGCTCAAAGACCAGGTGAGGCATGTTAGCATTGGGGCTAGATATCATGTTCCTACAGTGTTAGCATTGGGGCTAGATATCATGTTCCTACAGTGTTAGCATTGTGGCTAGATACCATGTTATTTCAGTTTTAGCATAATGGCTAGTTCCTTGATATCTCTCGCTCTCTGCCCCACACCCATCTGTCTCGCTCCCTCTCTGCCCCCCACCTATCGATCTCTCTTTCTCTTCCCTCTCTCTTCCAGGTAGTGGATGAGAAGTCATGTATGCAGTTCTCCATCCGGAGGCCCACCCTGCCGTCCGCTGAGACCCACCCGGAGGAACGTCTGTACCGCCGCCTGGACGTCACCACCTGGCTCCGACACCTCAACCACAACGGACAGGTGGAGGAGGAGTACAAGCTACGCAAGGTGAGTGTGTAGCTGGGATAAGACCTTGGAAGACTGACAAACTTGCTTACATTTGTATACGATCACGTGTCTCTATTATGCAAGGGAATATTTGAACAGATTTCTTAACTAAAAATGACATGGAGCTGATTTCCTGGTGTTTTTAGTCTTATGTCAAAAACTTTTTCTCTTTTTTTGAAATTTCTCCCAATAAATGGGGGGCCAAATAAAACCACCACAGCACTAATTCGGCCAATGGGCCACCAGTTGGGGAACCCTGGTGTAGTTACTGTAAATAACATTGTTGAATTCTAGACTTCTACTACCCAGGCTGATCATGTCCTCTCTGTCCCCCCCCCCTCAGGCCATCTTCTTTGGGGGCATTGACCCATCCATCCGCGGGGAGGTGTGGCCCTTCTTACTGCACTACTACAGCTGTGACTCCTCCTCCCAGGAGAGAGAGGCCTGGAGACTGCAGAAACGCTCTGAGTACCACCACATCCAGCAGAGGAGGTAGGTGGCTGGGGGGTTTACTATAAGTAATAGCTCTCCATCCAGGGGAGCTGCACTGCTGCTGACCGTGCGTGTGTGTGTGTGTGTGTGGGGGGGGGGGGGGTTCTATTGTGTTGTTTTCGATGAAAGAAGGACATTCATAACAATGGTACATACAGTATGTGGTTAATTTATACAAAGGAATAAGGTGGCACCAAGCCATATCCTGCTAACTGTTACACACACACACACACACACCTTGTGGTTTCACTTTGCAAATGGAGCAATCAATAGACACAATTACAGAACGTTGTTATGGGAGTGCTGGGTGTAAATTAACAGGCCTCCTGGGTAAAAACATGTAATCGCTGATCAAATCATATTCTCATATTCTACCCATATTCTACTCTCATATTCTATCAATATGCTCGAAATGCACACACCACGCACGCACACACCACGCATGCACACACACCACGCACGCACGCACACACCACACACACACTAAAAGAGAGTAAAGGGTTCAACCAGTAATTTATTTGAACCTCCCAGCGTTACTTGTCTGTCTGTCCCTAATCCTTTTTCTTTTTCAATTCATTTACATTTACATTTGAGTCATTTAGCAGACGCTTGTCCAGAGCCACTTTCAGGAGCAGTTCGAGTTAAGTGCCTTGATCCAGGGCACATTGGCAGATGTTTCACCTAGTCGGCTTGGATATTCGAACCAGCACCATTTGGTTAATGGCCGTTTGCTCTTAACCGCTAGGCTACCTAAGCTTCCACACAGTGTGCATGTTTGCACAGGTGTGATACACGAGTGGACAGAATTGATATGATAATTGCTCTTAACCGCTAGGCTACCTAAGCTTCCACACAGTGTGCATGTTTGCGCAGGTGTGATACACGAGTGGACAGAATTGATATGATAATTGTCTGGTCTTCAGCGGAATGGCGTATTAACCTTTAGATTACATCAGAAGATGTCATCCAAACCAGCCAATTAGACGCTCTCTTCCTCCTGTGATGTGATGAGGCTGATGGAAAAACACTTGACTGAGCCTCCAGGGGCCATTGGCTCATCATTAAGACCCTGGAACTACAGTCTCGGCCTTCTAAAGGTGGTGGCACCGGTAACACTCTACTTAGAGCCTGCAGATATGATGCATTATGATGCAGGTATAATAACTGATTAGACTTGTCATGAACATGTATGACACCCTTATAATCATCTGTTTGTGATCCTGACTAACGACCAGCCCCTGTTAATTAAATCAATTAGTTCTATATGGAAATAAAACATTACATTATTTATATAAGTCACATTTTGAAGAATCAATTATTGCTTGTTTGATTTGATGTTCTGTGCTGTAGCCAGTACTGTTGAAGATGTTAAACATGGATGATCCTGCTGGAGAGGAGAGAGATGTCAGTATATACCTGTTCTGAACAAACACTGGAGGAGGAGAGGGTTGTGGAGAGTTGATTCAGTTTGCTCATCTATTTTCTACAAGGTCTGGTGTCTCTGTGGTCTTACATGTTAATGTTGAGTTACACGATTAGGGGATTCTGGTAGCAGGACCAGGTACAGCTGCTGACAGTTCTCCAGAAAGGGAAGAAGAGAGGGAGAGAGTGAGGCATGGAGGTAGAGAGGGGACAAGGGACTGGGCGAGAGGGATCAAGGGACTGGGAGAGAGAAGGGAGTGAGGGAGGAGACGCCGAGGGAGAGGCAGACAAACACAGACCCAGAAAGTAAACAGTTGCGTGAAGTTGCATCAGGCCTAGTGTTATTGTTCCTGGCGGGGCTCAATGGAAAACAAATAGTGTTAATGAAATCCCCTCTGCTCTGCTCGTTAGGGTAGGGGTCAGGTCCTCAGTGTTCAGGTTCTCAGCCAGAGAGTGATGGGAGGGGGTTAGGGTTAGATCATAGGTTGTTCAAGTGGTTTACATTGCCCCAACATCCTCACCCTACCCTTTTCTTGACATCCTATCAAGGGTTAAATTAAAAGTACATTTTTGAAGTTGAGTAACTGCCCTTAAGTTTGGTTGACATTAGTGCGTAGCCCCAGTATTTAACCCAGTAAAAACCCCTGTCTGTCCCTGCCATCCCCAGGTTGTCTATGAGTCCTGAGGAGCACAGTGACTTCTGGAGGAAGGTTCAGTTCACCGTGGATAAGGACGTGGTGAGAACAGACCGCAGCAACCACTTCTTCAGGGGAGAGAACAACCCCAATGTGGAGATCATGAGGTCAGGACAGATGGCTCTGTCTGGGTATTTCCCTCTCTTCTCTTACACTTTCTCTCCCCTACCACTTGTCTTTCCTCTCATCTCTATCCATATCCTTCCCTCTGTCACTCTTTATTCTACATTTCACTCTCTCCTCTCTTACCACTCTTTTCTCCTCCCTTTCTTCCTCATCTTTTCCATTTCTCATCTTTCCTATCCCATAGTCCAGTGCACAGGAGGTAATATTGTACATGAATATCATATTCTGAACCCTGGGGGAAGCTAGCTAATGACTTTCATGCTTTATTGACTCCCAGTAAGTTGTTAGAGCACTAGTTCTGATGCATACTTACAGCTAATAGCTTCCTAAATGAAGGAGCTAAAGGCTTTCAAAACCAGGCTGTTAAGTGACTCATGGCTGGTTCTCGGTATTGGTAAAAGTAACTGGGTCAAGTAGAGTAGGGGTGGGGGAGGTTAGAACTCTCATGTATTATTATGGACCAATATTGTCTCACCACTTTTCATATTTGTCTTATTCATTAGCTTACTCTGTTTTAATGCCATAGTGTTGTTTAGCTTTAAGTTCCTCTGTGTCCACATCACTAAGGACTGATCATGGTCCACACACTCCAACACAGTCGTGAAGGCACAACAACACCTCTTCCCCCTCAGGAGACTGAAAAGATTTGGCAGGGACCCTCGGATCGTTATCAAGTTCAACAGCTGCACCATTGAGAGCATCTTGACTGGCTGTATCACCGCTTGGTTTGGCAACAGCTTGGCATCCGACCGCAAGGCGCTACAGAGGGGTAGTGTGTACGGCCCAGTACATCACTGGGGCCGAGCTTCCTGCCATTAAGGACCTCTATACCAGACGGTGTCAAAAGAAGGCCCTAAAAATGATCAGACTCCAGCCACCCTAGTCATAGACTGTTCTCTCTGATACCGCACGGCAAGCGGTACCGATGCACCAAGTCTGGAACCAACAGGACCCTGAACAGCTTCTACCACCAAGCTATAAGACTGCTAAATAGTTAGTCCGGGTGGCTATTGGTTAACTATTTAACTATCTTCATTGACCCTTTTTGCCTTAACGTTTTTGACTCATCACATACACTGCTGTGACTGTTTATTATCTATCCTGTTACCTAGTCACTTTATAGGGCCCTACCTATATGTACATATCTACCTCAATGACCTCGTTCCCCTGTACATGGACTCTGTACTGGTACCTCGGGTATATAGCCAAGCTATCATTACTCATTGTGTATTTATCTCTCTGAATAGTTAGGATGAGAAGTAAGCATTTCACTGTTGGTCTACACCTGTTTACAAAGCATGTGAAAAATACCATTTGATTTGGTCTAAATTGATTGTTTTAACGACAGTGTCTAAACATCTATACGACCTGTTGGTTAGGGTGATGGGTTAGTATGACTTTGTATGTAGAACTTTATGTATGACTTAGTATGAGGTAATATGTGTAACTTAGTATGAGGTAATATGTATGACTTAGTATGAGGCGACTATGATCTCTTGATATTGTCTGTGGTGGTGTTCCTCCCTTCCTCCAGGTGTGTGCTGCTGAACTACGCGGTGTTCAACCCAGAGATGGGCTACTGCCAGGGCATGTCTGACCTGGTGGCCCCCCTGCTGACCGAGGTGCAGGATGAGAGTGACACGTTCTGGTGCTTCGTAGGCCTGATGGAGAACACCATCTTCATCAGCTCTCCCCGTGACGAGGACATGGAGAGACAACTGGTAAGGGGACAGAGAAAGTGTCTTTCTCTCTTTTTATTACACACACTTTTCTCTCTCGCTATCTGTGATTCTCGTGTTTTATTTTGTGTGTGTGTGTGGTGTTACATTCATATCCACATTAGTGCCCTAACCATCTCTCTCTCCCGCGTTCCAGATGTACCTGAGGGAGCTGTTGCGTCTGATGCTGCCCCGGTTCCACCAGCACCTGACCCAGCTGGGGGAGGACGGCCTACAGCTGCTGTTCTGTCACCGCTGGCTCCTACTCTGCTTCAAACGGGAGTTCCCCGACACAGAGGCCCTGCGTATGTGGGAGGCCTGCTGGGCACACTACCAGGTACCCAAGTTTACATCAGCATACGCACAGCAACATCATGTTGTATATGGCATTGGTGTACACCGAGCAACATCATCATGTTGTACATGGCATTGGTGTACACAGAGCAACATTATCATGTTGTACGTGGAATTGGTATACATAGAACAATACAAACACACAACATTAGCATACATACACCAATATCAAACAATGTGTATTAGCAACTGTGTGTAACAATGTTAGGAGTTTATAGCCTGCCATAGGTATAACCATCATTCATACAACACACTAGTTATGGAGATTAGAGTTGGATGTAGACACAACCAGACACACAAACTGTACTGTAGGCAGGCTCTCCACAGTCCAGTATAAATGTACTTTGTCAATAACACGCTATCGCTCCCTCAGACGGACTACTTCCATCTGTTTGCGTGTGTGGCCATCATCGTGCTGTACGGTGATGACGTGACGGAGCAGCAGTTAGCCACCGACCAGATGTTGCTCCACTTCAGTAACCTCTCCATGCACATGAACGGGGAGCTGGTGCTGCGCAAGGTAACGCTAGCAGTTAGCCTTAGCATGACGATGCGTTACTCCATCCAAGGCTGGGCCACTTTTCCTCATGCTATGCTAGGCTATACTAGCATGTTATGCAACGCTAGCATTTTACCCTCTAGTTAGCATACTATGGTGGCTGTTTAATTCTTAACTCATCCCCTCAGTGTACACTCATCGCCTGCGCCGAAGGGATTTAAAAGGAATGGCGTTTGTAATACAACAAAGCATAATAGTCCTTGTTGCTCCCCAGCCCTCAAGGAGTTTAGAAATACTTGCTGTGATCCTGCCATGTTGAGGATTTCTGAGTCATGGCCGGTAGTGTGTCTCTGTCTTCTCCTCATGTTTATGGATGCCATGTTGAGGATTTCTGAGTCATGGCCGGTAGTGTGTCTCTGTCTTCTCCTCATGTTTATGGATGCCATGTTGAGGATTTCTGAGTCATGGCCGGTAGTGTGTCTCTGTCTTCTCCTCATGTTTATGGATGCCATGTTGAGGATTTCTGAGTCATGGCCGGTAGTGTGTCTCTGTCTTCTCATGTTTATGGATGCCATGTTAGTAGTGCTGCTGCAGCAGCAACAGCACATTTTAGCATGCAGGTGTTAGGACTGTTATAGAACCCCTATCAGGTTTGATGTGTCTGAACAGCTCAGCCCTATTTAGTTTAAATTAGATCACGTTAATTGATTTTGGCTGTGTTAGATCATGTTCTTCCACGTCTGAAGGAGCTATTGATTTAGTCAAATGTTATTCAAATCTCCATGATACTAAGTGTGATACTGTTAGCTGTTTTGTAAGTCTTGAGGTATAGCTTCTTCGCTGCCTTCTGTTTCCTCCTTTCTACGTGTTTTCCTCATGTTTAACCTTTCTCTCATTCACTGCCACTCCTCTCCTCCAGTCCCTTGTTCTCTCACATGCTCTCTTTCTCTCCATTCCTTGACTCTCTCTTACGTTCTCTCTCTTCCTTTCTCTCTCCCACCCTTCCTACTACCAGGCCCGTAGTCTGCTCTACCAGTTCCGTCTGTTACCCAGAATCCCGTGCAGCCTCCATGACCTGTGTAAGCTGTGCGGTCCAGGGATGTGGGACAGTCGCTACATCCCGGCCGTGGAGTGTTCTGGGGAGCACCCCGACTCCCAGAGCTGCCCCTATGGAGGCACAGCCACCCCCCAGCCCTCAGCCTCCCCGTCACCCTCACCCTCCCCCTCACCCAACCCCACCCCACTCCCCGAGGGCAAGAGAGGCTCCAAGACCAGAGACATCTTCATGTTTCGGAAGCAGTCCTGAGTTTAAATAGGGGGGAGGGAGACAATGGTGCTAACTATAACTGTTGAGTAGATCAGAAGCTGCAGTACCACTTTTCTGCCACTAGGATTCCCAACATACTGTATGTGCTTCTCTCTGATACTTCTCTTCACGCTCTCCCCCTTTTCACAATCCCCATCTTATTAAAAGGATTTTCCACCTGATCCTTTTGTCCGGTGTGACATGGAACACTGCCTTATAAGAATGTATATTTATTTGGAACATTCAGTACCACAGACACTTGGCACTACGTTTCCCATGAAGAAGCTGCTGCTCTGCTATTGGAGGAGATTGGACAATCATCACTCTGTTGGACTGTAACCTTTCAGGGTCCACACTGTGGTCTAAGGTTGCTGGACTGGATTCAATGTGACTCCAACGGTCAAATACTGACTTGAAGGGGAATTGTTGAGATTTGAACTCCATTGAAAGGTTTTCATATGCTCACGATGGAATGTTTGTGAATAATGGAATGATATATTATCTCAGCATATTGCAATCAGGCTCAAGCCTATTAACACGACACACGTATAAACCTCCATCAACCAAGAGAGGCAAGCTGTCATTTCAACTGTCACTAAGTTAAATATTGTTACTTTTCAAATCATATTTTTTTTTCTGTTCCCTTCAGAGGGAGTGTGTGTATTTGTGGGTTTGCGATTACAATATTTAGCAATATAGTACGATTATATCCTTGCATGAGCAACCCTTTAAGTATAAAGGGCACAACCTGTTTAGCGAATAACACAAAGCGCAAAACAGAGGTGTGTGTGTATATAGGAAACTGTTTCCACAACAAGTTTTCTACAAACATCCTTATCAGACTCCTGTTCAGAAACCTGCTCATTTATTCTTACATTATCAGATGACACTGCCTGTCAGGCTGAAGGAAGGTGGGATTTCATTTATCTTTGATAAGAGGGGATATGAATAAATATGGCATCTATCAAAGCAATAGGGATTAATAAATAAAAAGTTAGACTAGATGTAGAGCTTAAATATGTGATGATGGTTGTGGATATCCCACCACTACCAGTCAGTGTACAGTTTGGTCAGCTAGCTACATATCGAATATGAGATCATGTGTTTAAGTTTACTTTAAGTTTGTTTTTGTTAAATGTCAGATAGGGCGGTTGTGTAAAAGCTCAGTGTTTTTGTTTTTCCATATCTAGAAACACATTGACCTCCACCTTGACCTCCAAGTGAATGAACACCACCATCGTTGTCACTGCACTAAACAATATTAGAATTCATTACATTTGTACAGCACAGCTTCCATCAAATACAATGAAATGTCAAGGTTCTTCACCTGCACCAACCAAGTGAATTTGTCCATATGAATGTATCCACTTTGTTACTTTCTATTCTCTTGACTGTTTATTTCACGTGTGTGTGTAAACAGCAGTGACCTCCCAACATCTGGTAATGAGTTGGGGAGCAGTCACCAATAGGCCTCCACTGACTGATCTCAATTACACAACACATCATCACAGAGCGGGTGAAAGAAAACCAACCAAAGAGGAATGGCAGCTCTGTACCCAACCTGCTCCAAATACTATTTGAAATCATTTAAAATGGTTTATTTGTGGTTGAGCGAGCTTGCCTGGCTGAGTAATGGGCCAATAGATTAGTCCCAAAAGGCAGGCAGATGACACCAAAAGCTTAAAGTATTTAAAGATTTTAATTATTTAATTAAAATGTATTTCCCAGAGAACTATCAAGGCCTATCAAGTGAAGTGTTGAGATCTGCATGTTTCCTGTAATCTGTGAGTTGTCACGGTGGCGAGGGTTCTGGGGGTGGGTGTTAGAGTGCCACTCCTGGGGGAAAAACATCTTCAAATTGCCACTAAAAGGTAACATTAGGATCTTCAAGCTGCTTCCCCTCTCTCTCCTGCTCAACAGTCTCTGCAAATGACATGCATTACTGGCCCCTGCGTCCATTAGTCATCTGTGGCTGCTGCTCGCTGAAAAAGCCTGGAGATTTAGAAGATTGTACCAACCACTTTATAAAGGGCTAACCGATGGATGGTAACGTGGTTTGGAAAATAATTGGGTGGCAAGGCAGCGGGGCTTTGTGTGTGTGTGTGTGTGTGTGTGTTTATTTACTTGCTTATCTCGATTCTTCATCTCTTTCCATGGACTGTTTATCTCACGTTGAAACTGTTTCTGAACGTGAGTCACTGTAACATGTCTTTGGGTTTAGTTATATTTCAAAATGTTTGTGACCGAGTTATCACTGAATGTGGAGTTCTATAAGGTTCTATAATAATACACAGGCCACTGATGAGGGCCTACTGTAGTCCTATGCTGTAGTGTAGTCAACACATACAAGACTGGCTTTCACATGCTGCAGGGCCGTGGTGAAGGCAGAAACATTGGTGATATCAAATAAATGGTGTAAATGGAACTTATTTTTCACATACTTTTCTCTCTGCATTCTGACCTTGAACTTAAGCATGAGGAAATGCATGTGCCAGCCAGCTCTTCATTTGGGAGGAGATCACATAAATGGCGGTCTGGCAGAGGTGTGCCTACAGATACTCTACTTGATTTCTGACCTTCCCTAATAACTTCCACACCGTTATGCTATTGTTCCATGAAGTAGGATTTGTGATTATTCCCTAAACATAAATGTGTGTAAAATCACTGTTTTTAAATCTAATGGTGGGTTCTGAAATGGAGACAATTATCCACTAATTGTACAAAACATTAGGAACATGACTCAATTTGTCAGGGCATGGACAACAAGGTGTCAAACCTTCCACAGGGATCCTGGCCCGTGTTGACTCCAATGCTTCCCACAGTTGTGTCAAGTTGGCTGGATGTTCTTTGGGTGGTTGACCATTCTCTATACACACAGGAAGTGGTTGAGTGTGAAAAACACAGCAGTGTTGCAGTTTTTGACACACTCAAACGGTTGCCCTGGCACCTACTACCATACCCTGCTCAAAGGCACTTAAATATTTGTTATTGGCCATTCACCCTCTGAATGGCACACATTACACATGTCCATGTCTCGAGGCTTAAACATCCTTATTTAACCTGTCTCCTCCCCTTCATCTACACTGATTGAAATTAAAATAACAGGTGACATCAATAAGGGATCATAGCTTTCACCAGGATTGGCCTGGTCAGTCTGTCATGGAAAAGCATGCTTTCTACACTGTGTGTATGTTTTCATGGCTATCTTTCCATATTGTGAACACATTCTCAATAGTCTACATTCTAGTCTGGTGCCGACCAAATTCAAATTAAAGGTACACGGTATTAAAGGGATTATTTTAGATGAAAGAACAGAAAAACATTTAACAACTACTCCCTCTTCAAATTGGTAGGCTACCCAGCGGGTGTGTATTCTGGGGTGGAATTATATTTATCGAGTTTGCGCAAGGGAGCCACACCCGCAGACCTTGTTACACACCTTCATTCGGTAAAAGCCGATTTATGGTCAATTGGATATCTGCAGAACCAGTACAGCATTTACAGCAATAGGGCCTCTGCAGAAGTCAGAGCATTCAGACTTCTTGTGCTTCAGGGAGCTGCCATAGGCATCCAATAAATAGTTCTGCACCGCACCACTCGTAGTGATTCAGGGCTAATCTCTATAGGCATCCAGCTAATTATGAGCAACTGGCTTAACGAAAAGACTAGACCTTACCGCTTCTGAGATGTTGGAGTCCGTTTCCCGGTGCTTGATATAAGAGCACAGCCAAGATAGCATGACGTTTAAAGGCTGCACTGTTTTCCCACCTGCATCTCCATCCTGAATCTTCTCTGCCGCCCAGAAAAATTAGCCTACATTTAGGCTATTGTTTATATGTGTATTTCAGGTAAACATCGGAGTATAATGCTGGTATGGAAGTCAACCCAAATACATGTCCATGTCATCGTTACCAATCAACTGCATTACAGTTAAAAACGACTGTCTACCACCACCCATTTATCTATGCTAGCTATGCTAATCAGCTAATACAAACGGGAGTTAGCACTTAGCAGTCACTTCTTCTAAACCTGAAAAGTGTTTCTTCTAAATGAGCAGCCACTTCTAAATGTTATGCAGCGAAAACAATCAGATTTTAGTAGCCACATTGTGAGCCTGTTGCAATACCTCAATCATGACGGATTTGATAAATATCCACTTTGTTAGAATCAGATTTGTTGAATATGCGCCTATTCACTCACTGTCCTTCTATCCCAAACGGTCTGAATTCCATTAACCTCTTTACCGCGTCTATCCCCATTACATCCCCGATCTCTTTCCAGGAGTTAAAATACCTTTTGGTATCTTTTGAAATCCAAACACAAGGTATCATAAAGATGTATTTTATTTGTGATCTAGTTATAATAGCATTTTGTCAAAGATTCTCCATGTGTGTTGTCAAGGAAGTGAGTTTGTGTTTATACAGGATGTACCGCCCCCACCTACCGTCAACCAATCATGTCAATGTGGAGCTAAGCGGAGCCCTCCACATTGTTACAACATTTAGGAGGTGCATGACAACGCAGTACAGAGCTCAATTTGGCCTCTGCAAGCTTCCGGAGGCTCCTCAATTGTTTCACGCGTCCATACGGAGCCTCCGGACCACATTCCTAGATCAACCATAAATCTTCTTTAAGTCTGAATAGCAACTACTGAGAAGTGAGTAGGAAAAGGCATACATTTCCTATGTCTGAATCGGACCCCAAATGAAAGAGAACTCAAAAACAGCGACAGACTACTTGGACTTGTCAAATAAGAAACCATTTTTCTGTTTTCCATTTGAAACTGTTTTAAAATGATTTCTGTTGCTAACAAACAAGAACCAGATAGAATCGGTGTCTGCCAGTAAAGGGTTGTTAACATGGTGACAGTATAGGTGTTTTTCCTCGAGTTCCACCCTGAAAACTAGGATATTTAGTACACAATCTAACCTGGAATGATTGTTTACTGTAGCTTCTCATTATGGTTGGAGGACTGTATCACGTGCAGGATTCTTAAACTGCCTGTCATCAACATCTGTTAAGATAGCATCAGAATGATCGCCAGGTGGCCTTGTCTTGGAGAGCAACAGGGACACTCAAACCAGGGTTGCCAGATTTGTATAAAATCCCCCAGTCTCTGCTCTCTACTCATGTTGGATCAATTGAAGCCTTATAAGAAGATGGTCTCTGTCTATTTAGTTTAAGATATCACTGCAACACTGACATATTTATCATAGTTCATAATTTGAAAAAGGGGAGGTCGCTGAAACTAGCCTACAAAAATGTACTTATATGACATTTAGATATGTAAAATAAATTGGACATGATTTCAAAATGTGTTTCAAAATGTTCATTGTAGTTCACTGGCTGATGCTGCAGGCCTATTGGCCGGTTTCACCCTGAGTGACGCTGCTGCCTCTCAGATTTTAACCAAAGAAATACCACAACTAGAACGGACATCCCCATTCAAGTGAATGATCTTTAATTGGTGGATAGGCAGCCATATTGAGTGTACCCATTAGAATGCACGTTTTTATTTCCGTTCTAATAACTATATTTCTATGCTTGGAACTGACTGCAATTACACAACCCATTAGCAGCTGATTGATAGCCCCTGTCAGGCTTAATGCTTTTCAAGAGCAGTAAACCAGATAAAGGGAAAATGACAATAAATACATAAATGAATAAAACGCCACTTCTCATTACTCCTATCTACAGTCTCCTTTGAGTAACTCCTGTGAGGTTCATCTACACAACAACATTACTGTTGAATGATGATGGAAGCTGACTGAGGAATTGCACATGTGAAGGAAGAGCACTATAAGATCTGTGGGGGCCTGTATTCATGAAGCGTCTTAGAGTAGGAGTGCTGTTTTAGGATCAGGTTTCCCCCTGAACATTTAATCCTATTCATTATGATCTAAAAGGCTAAACTGATCTGTGTGCAGCAGCATTGCAGGAAAAGCAGATGTTGTCATCTTCTGCCTTCATGTTCATGTAAAGTGTTCATCTGAGAGGCGCTCATCGTCATGTGCTGCTTTGCCTAAACCTACAGTGGCAAGGTGGATTAAACAGCTGTCATCACAGCTCTATGTGATTGATAAGATCTGAGGTGTAACTGTAAGTGCTCTATCCCTCTCAGACTTGGGTGGAAGCCCAACCAACCAACCAACCAACCAACCAGCACCGTCTGCAACCTCACACTGCTGCCACCATAGACATACAGACACGTTCCAGTCAGTACCTCTGCCACTGTGCCACACCTACAGCACTATCTGTGTGTGTGTGTATGTGTGTGTGTGTGTGTGTGTGTCAGTCTCTGTGTTTTCCATTAGAATTTGTATGCTGCAGATCAGTGTGGGTGTGTGATTCATCTGTGTGGTCCTCCTTTATCACATCTATCTGTTCTCAGCATTGTGTGTGTGTGTGAGGGTATGCCTGCCTGCCTAAGTTCATACCTGCGTTCATGCCTGCCAATGTGCAAGCCATGCCTGCCTGTTTGTGTGTTTGTCTCTCCAAGCTTCCCTTACTGAATTGCAGCCAACAACCTACCCCCCATCTCTCTACCGCTCTCTTTTCTTTGAGTGACAGTGTGGGGCCTGGCCCCTCCCTCTCTCTCCCCTGCTGTGGGTCTGCATTGACCACTGGGCTATTGCCCCTTAATTATCAATTACAGGGCCACACTTCCACACCTGGAGACAGGCTGGGCTGAGAATGAGTTTGGCCCATTAGGGTGGACCCCGGCTGGGCTGTTTATCGAGGGGGCTGGGCGGTGTGGTGCGGAGGTGTTAATGGACCTGCCACTGCCACAGTCAGTCACCACCATAAAACAGTAGTGAATGGAGAGTGACGGGGAAGCTTGGTGCTTGTGGAAGCTACTATGTTCTCTGTGTTCATTGGCACATTTCCTGATATTGGATTTTATGTTTGTTTTGGTTCATTGTTTTGGAATTTATTTAGGTTTAAAAAAAAATACTGACATTTTCCTGTTAATTTGTTCTAACTCAAGATATGATATGTTGTGTTCTTTCAGTGCAGTAACAGTAGTCCAGAATAAACTGGTCTTATGGTGACGTACACAGTAGTATATAAGTAGTGTTATATGGAGAAGTACTGGATACAACAATGACTCTGAAACATCATTTCATAAAGACCCAGTCCACAGGCTTAGTTTAACTTTGAATGCAATTATGGAGCTTAGATATTTTATGATCAATGATACAGACACAGTTTCGCTCCCCTAAATTGGCCACACTATCTATGCTATTATCATTGCATGGGAGTGAGAGGATGGGGATTGAGTGGGAGGGAGGGAGGGATGATGATGACTCAGATGGCTGTCTTATTGATAGAAGTGTGAAAGAGGGAAGACAGAAGGTTGTCTGGATTTGTGATGTCATTTTGAAAGAATTATGGGCCATAAATGATGGCTGATCATTCTCAATTACTTCTAGATTGGGTCAGGCCAAAGTTTGTATCAGGACAAAATCTTATAAATAAGGAATTTTCCTTGCATAATGCCTGTTCTTTGCTAGAGCAAAAAGAGTCATGGCATTGAACAAAATACATCTGTATTTCATACATTGTAATCATATTTCTAAGTGTATTGCATGTTATTTCATTAGACATCTGATACTTATTTTCCTTTATACAATGAGTGTCGAAACATTAGGAACACCTGCTCTTTCCATGACAGACTGGCCAGGTGAATTCAGATGAAAGCTATGATCCCTTATTGATGTCACCCATTAAATCCACTTCAATCAGTGTAGATGAAGGGGGGGGGACAGGTTAAAGAAGGATTTCTAAGCTTAGAGAGCTGAGACATGGATTGTGTATGTGTGCCATTCAGAGGGTGAATGGGCAAGACAACATATTTGAGTGCCTTTGAACAAGGTATGGTAGTAGGTGCTAGGTGCACCGGTTTGAGTTTGTCAAGAACTGTAACGCTGCTGGGTTTTTCCACACACAACAGTTTCCCATGTGTATCAAGAATGGTCCACCACCCAAAGGACATCCAGCCTATTTGACAAAACTGTGGGAAGCATTGGAGTCAACATGGGTCAGCATCCCTGTGGAACGCTTTTGGCACCTTGTAGAGTCCATGCCCCGATGAATTGAGGCTGTTCTGAGGGCAAAAGGGGGGTGCAACTCAATATTAGTAAGGTGTTCCTAATGTTTTGTACACTCAGTGTATATCGCCTCTGCTCTGTCACTTTGGGAGCAGCCATCTTGCCGGTACTCTGTGTTCTCTGTCCATGTAAGGATCAGGGAAAAAATAGATTCATGTTCATGCTCTAATGCAAATGGCTTAACTTGTCTTGGCCTCTCACCATAAAGTCAAAACTCAGCTCTGCCACAACGGTACTATTCTAACATTGGTGGCATGTTGGTTAAAAGTATGGCTTATTACAGAAATATAGTGGTTCACAAACACAAATATTATGCTTGGTCTTCTGTGCAAAACAGTAGTAGCTTTGAAATGGGCACTTTGTGTCAAATTGTGTGTACAGTTGAAGTTGGAAGTTTATGTACACTTAGGTTGGAGTCATTAAAACTCATTTTTCAACCACTCCACAAATTTCTTGTTAACAAACCATAGTTTTGGCAAGTCGGTTAGGACAGCTACTTTGTGCATGACACAAGTAATTTTTCCAACAATTGTTTACAGACCGATTATTTCACTTATAATTCACTGTGTCACAATTCCAGTGGGTCAGAAGTTAACAAACACTAAGTTGACTGTGCTTGGAAAATTCCAGAAAATGATGTCATGGATTTAGAAGCTTCTGATAGGCTAATTGACATCATTTGAGTCAATTGGAGGTGTACCTGTGGATGTATTTCAAGGCCTACCTTCAAACTCAGTGCCTCTGCTTGACATCATGGCAAAATCAAAAGAAATCAGCCAAGACCTCAGAAAATAAATGGTAGGTCTCCACAAGTCTGGTTCATCCTTGCGAGAAATTTCCAAATGTCTGAAGGTACCACATTCATCTGTACAAACAATAGTACGCAAGTATAAACACCATGGGACCACGCAGCCGTCATACCGCTCAGGAAGGAGACGCGTTCTGTCTCCTAGAGATGTACGTACTTTGGTGTGCGAGAAGTGCAAATCAATCCCAGAACAACAGCAAAGGACACTGAAGATGCTGGAGGAAACACATACAAAATATCTATATCCACAGTAAAAAGAGTCCTATATCGACATAACCTGAAAGGCCACTCGGCAAGGAAGAAGCCACTGCTCCAAAACCGCCATAAAAAAGCCAGACTACGGTTTGCAACTGCACATGGGGACAAAGATTGTACTTTTTTTGGAGAAATGTCCTCTTGTCTGATGAAACAAAAATAGAACTGTTTGGCCATAATGACCATCGTTATATTTGGAGGAAAAAGGGGGAGGCTTGCAAGCCAAAGAACACCATCCCAACCGTGAAGCACGGGGTGGTAGCATCATGTTGTGGGGGTGCTTTGCTGCAGGAGGGACTGGTGCACTTCACAAAATAGATGGCATCATGAGGAAAGAAAATTGTGTGGATATATTGAAGCAACAACTCAAGACATCAGTCAGGAAGTTAAAGCTTGGTCGCAAATGGGTCTTCCAAATGGACAATGACCCCAAGCATACTTCCAAAGTTGTGGCAAAATGGCTTAAGGACAACAAAGTCAAGATATTGGAGTGGCCATCACAAAGCCCTGACCTTAATCCCATAGAAAGTTTGTAGGCAGAACTGAAAAAGCGTGCGCGAGCAAGGAGGCCTACATACCTGACTCAGTTACACCAGTTCTGTCAGGAGGAATGGGCAGCTTGTGGAAGGCTACTCGAAATGTTTGACCCAAGAAAAAAAATTAAAGGTAATGGTACCAAATACTCATTTGGTGTATGTAAAGTTTTGACCAACTGGGAATGTGATGAAAGAAATTAAAGCTGAAATAAATAATTCTCTCAACTATTATTCTGGCATTTCACATTCTTAAAATAAAGTGGTGATCCTAAGTGACCTAAGACAGGGAATTTTTTTACAAGGATTAAATGTCAGGAATTGTGAAAAACTGAGTTGAAATGTATTTGGCTGAGGTGTATGTAAACTTCTGACTTCAACTGTATGTGCATGCTTGTGGATGTGTCAGCTACTGTAATGAACATCCAGAGAGAGAGAAAACGAATAACTGAGAGAGCTGCCTATTTATTTTTCTAAAATTGTAATCATAATGGTTCTGGAATTGAGTGGAGATGGAAAATATTTGGATATTATGGAACAGTTGGGCTCTCTGACTTATAATGGAAAAGTCAGGGGTGAGGAAAACTGATGTTAGAGCAGCTGTTCAGGTGCAGCCCTCACTTTGTAATTCAGCTTTCAGGTTAATGTAGACCACATGGATTGAAGCATGGAAAATGTGTTGCCATGGTGATGGATCTACTGTAGCCTCTATGTCATGTCATATCACCTCATCAGACTAAACGTCACTGTTTCTGTGCCACAGTCGTTCAATGGCTCACACAAAAGATTGTTGACTGCTTTTTATACATTAGGTTGAACCTCTGTTTTTAAAATATTGCAACGTTCTTAAAATAAAATGTATGTACAAAACTATATAAGAAATTAGTATTTTTCTCAACGTAAGGCTCTCAGAATAGAATAAAATACAATTGACTAGAATAACAACTGCTCTGTGAGGATGATGAAACTCTTGCTTGGGGTAACGTGACTCATGTACTGTATAATGTGAATGATGTAACATGGTCACAGTGGTGCTGTTAAAGGCCCAGTGCAGTCAAACTGGATTTTCCTGTGTGCTATATATATTTACACACCATGAGGTTGGAATAATACTGTGAAAATTATGATAATGCATTTTTAGTGTAAGAGCTGTTTTGAAAAGACT